>NC_139763.1:462500-493308 GCF_965231275.1 Zosterops lateralis
ACCCCCAGCCTGGCGCCCAGAGTGGGAGATGCTGCCAAACCCAACAGGAGCCAGACAGCAGGGGACAGGGGACCTTTGGGAAATCCTCACACCTGAACACCCCTGGGTGGGGCAGAGCTCTCCAGGAGGATCCAGCCAGAGGCCACAGCCTGGTTTGTTTCCCATTCTGATGTTTCCTCTCAGGGCTGAGGCTGCAGCTCGTGGGGCACAAAGCAAAGGGACAAACTCCCAGAACTGGGGGCTGGGACTCGGGGTTTGACACCCTCCCTGTGCTGCCAGGGGCACATCCAGCCCACAGGGGTCCAGCCCTTCCCAAATTCCTGAATTTGGGCTTGTTTGACAGCACATCCTTGCTGTGAGGCCACATGGGCTGGCACTGCTGTCCCTCTGTCCTCTCTGCACCTCTGTCCCCTCTGTCCCCCTGTCCCTCTGTCCTCTCTGTCCCCTCTGTCCCCTCTGTCCCTCTGTCCCTCTGTCCCCTCTGTCCCCCTGTCCCCCTGTCCCCCTGTCCCTCTGTCCCTCTGTCCCCAGCAGTGTGGCCACGGTGCCACTCACTTGCCCAGGGAGGGAACTCCACTCAAGGGCTGGTGCCATCCTGGCACATCCCAGTTTGCAGATTTTGTGGCAGCTCCTCCTCATCCAATTCACGTTCTCAGAGCAATGGGGCAGCCAAGGGCCAGAGCTGCTGCTCACCCTGTCCCCAAAGGGTCAAAGGGAATGTCCAACCTCAGCCACAACACTCACCCAGAGCCCTCCCTTCCCCTGCAGCACCTTCACCTCTTCCATCCCTCATTCACAGTGTTTGCTTTGGTTTATGTCAATTTTTCAGTATTTAATTATTTCCACAGTACCTTCGGTTGGGTTATCTTACTCCAGCCCTCCCCCTGCAGTCGGGAATTTTCCCCAGGGACTTGGGCTCTTTTGCTCTAATTATATTAATGTCATAATTAGCTCTCAGCCTGACGAACCCTGAGCACCCTCTCTGTGTGATGTGTGTCTGTGCCTGTAAACCCCCTGCCAAATCAGGGCTGGACCTTTCCCAAGCCCTGCTCCTCTGTGACTCCCCCAGTAAATCACGGAGCGGCAGAAGGTTTGGGCTGGGAGGGCACAGACTGGTTGGTGTCTCCAAGAGGTTCCATCCTCTTCTTGTTTTCTGCACGTTCTGGATTCAAACCTGGCACTTCCCCCCCTCCCCTCATTTGGGTGAGCAGGGGCCCAGCCAGGGGGTCTCCTCCACCCCCTCACAGCCCTGGATCAAACTCTGGGGGGCTCTGGGGGAGACCTGGGCTGTCCCTCAGGTGCTGGAGCATCCAGACCTTTCCTGCTGTTTCTGCTTTTCACAGCAGCCAGGATTGCAGGGGGATCCACATGTGCTGAGCCCCTCAGCCTCACCAAAACCATCCCAAACCTTCCAGCCCTTAATTCCCGCCAGGTTTCTGAGCCTGGGCCGAAATTAATGAGCAGTTCCACGTCTCCACACCCACAAGGTGTTGCTGTGCGTGGGGACGAGGTTTGGAGGGAAGCAGGAGCTGCCAGATGAATATTAAACCCAAAGGGCTGCTCAGCAATATTTTATGCTTTTACTGAGTTTAATTTCAATGCTTGTGGGGAAAAAAAAATTAAAATAAATAAATAAATAAATCCTGGGCAGTGCAAGGACTCCAGGGAATGAGTATCTTCCCCCAGCATAAAAGCCTCATTTTTTTATGGAGCACAAATGAGTTCTGTGCAGACAGGGAGGCCTGGGAGCACCTTGCTCTGTTTGCCAGCTGATATTTCCAAGTGTCTACAGAAAGTTGGGAGGGCCGTGAAGTGATGCATAAAAAAAAATTGTAATTTTTTTTAATAGGCAAATAGATGGGAAAGGGCCTGGGAGTGGGGGGGAGCTCCTTGTTTTCCTGCTGCATTGCGGCTGCACGGTTAAGGATCTCCATTAGGCTTCGCTGCCATAAATTAAGAAGCATCAAATCTATGGAGATAAAAAGGCAAGGAAAAGAAAGTCAGAGATCTCACAGCTCTGAGAGGATTCCTGGGCAGAGCCCACAGCTTCAGTGCCACCAGAGGGTGGGGGATTCCAGAGCCCTGGGGCCAAACCCAGCCAAGGGCTGCTCTCACCTGGAGCAGGAGGGATTTCAGGTGACCTTGACAAAACACACCCTGTGAAACCTGCCCAAAAGCAGGGGAATTCCAAACTTCCCTGGGGAAAAGCACAGATTCCGAAGGGAGCAGCCCCACAGAGCATCATCCCTCCCCAGAGGCAGTGAGGAGCAGGTTCCATGGGCAGGTTCTGTGGATCCTGGCTGCAGATTCACATTCCCAAGGCCACGCTGAGCTGGGGCTCAGCCAGAGGCTTCTGGTGTCCCTGGGACTGCAGGAACGGGGTCCCATCTCCCCTGGCAGCCCAGCAGCTTTCCCTTCCCTGGATTCCCACCATCCCCAGGGCTCCAGCCCATCCCCTCTGCCTGCTGAGCACCCTGGGGCACCAGCAGAGGATCCCACGGCAGCTGTGGTGTGGGATGAGCAGGATGGATGCTGCAGGTACATCCTGAAAACCAGAGAGGTTCATGTGCTGGGCAGCTTTAACTCTGGGATAATTCCCCAGGAAGGAGTTGAAGCTGCCAGACAGGAGAGATCCAGCCTTGGGAGCAGCAGAAATACACAGAGATGCCAAATGCTGCAGGCATTGGAGGGAAAAACCTGGGAAGGGCTGTCTGTCCATCCTGGGAAGGGCTGTCTGTCCATCCTGGGAAAGGCTGTCTGTCCATCCTGGGAAGGGCTGTCTGTCCATCCTGGGAAGGGCTGTCTGTCCTGGGAAAGGCTGTCTGTCCGTCCTGGGAAAGGCTGTCTGTCCATCCTGGGAAAGGCTGTCTGTCCGTCCTGGGAAGGGCTGTCTGTCCGTCCTGGGAAAGGCTGTCTGTCCATCCTGGGAAGGGCTGTCTCTCCATCCTGGGAAGGGCTGTCCATCCTGGGAAGGGCTGTCTCTCCATCCTGGGAAGGGCTGTCTGTCCGTCCTGGGAAGGGCTGTCTGTCCTGGGAAGGGCTGTCTGTCCATCCTGGGAAGGGCTGTCTGTCCATCCTGGGAAAGGCTGTCTGTCCTGGGAAGGGCTGTCTGTCCATCCTGGGAAAGGCTGTCTGTCCATCCTGGGAAAGGCTGTGGCACATATGAGGTGCTGCCACTGCAGATGGACAGTGGGACAGTGACAGGAATCACCCCAGAGGTGGCAGATCCTGGTGTTTCCCCTCATCCAGGTGTGATGGAGTTCGAGGCTCCCATGGACACATCCCACACAACTGGAGATGGGATAACTCTGTAACTCCCACCTTCCACAAGTGTCCAGTTCCTGGGGCTGCAGGAGAGCCCTGGAGGGGCTGGAGCGTGTCCAGGGCAGGGAACGGAGCTGGGAAAGGGCTGGAGAATTCCTGAGGGAGCTGGGAAAGGGCTGGAGAATTCCTGAGGGAGCTGGGAAAGGGAATGGAGAATTCCTGAGGGAGATGGGAAAGGGCTGGAGAATTCCTGAGGGAGCTGGGAAAGGGAATGGAGAATTCCTGAGGGAGATGGGAAAGGGCTGGAGAATTCCTGAGGGAGCTGGGAAAGGGAATGGAGAATTCCTGAGGGAGATGGGAAAGGGCTGGAGAATTCCTGAGGGAGATGGGAAAGGGATGGAGAATTCCTGAGGGAAATGGGAAAGGGATGGAGAATTCCTGAGGGAGATGGGAAAGGGATGGAGAATTCCTGAGGGAGATGGGAAAGGGGCTGAGCCTGGAGAAAAGGAGGCTCAGCGCCCCCCGGCGGCCGCGCGCGGAACTGCAGGAACCGGGACTGGGGTCCAATGACGGGAACAGAACCGGGACCGGTACCGAGTTTCAATTCTGGGAACAGAACCAGAACCAGGACCAGGACTGGGGTTCAGTGCTGTGAACGGAACCGGGACCAGAACCGGGGTCAGTGCTGGGAACAGAACCAGGACCGGGGTCCAATACCGGGAACAGAACCGGGACTGGCACTAGGTCTCAGTGCTGGGAACAGAACCGGGACTGGCACCGGGTTCAGTGCTGGGAACGGAACCGGGGCCAGAACCGGGATTCAGTGCCGGGAACAGAACCGGGACCAGGGTCCAATGCTGGGAACAGAACCGGGACCGGCACCAGGACTGGAGGTCAGTGCTGAGAACAGAACCAGCACCAGGACCGGGGTTCAGTGCTGGGAATGGAACCGGGACCAGAACCGAGACCGGGACCGAGGTTCAATGCTGAGAACGGAACCGGGACCGGGGTCCAACACTGGGAACAGAACCAGGACTGGTACCGAGGTTCAATGCTGGAAACAGAACCGGGACTGGCAGCGGGGTCAGTGCCGGGAACAGAACCGGCACTGTGGTCCAATGCTGGGAACAGAACCAGGACTGGGGTCCAACACCAGGAACAGAACCGGGACCGGGGTCCAATACCAGGAACAGAACAGGACCGAGGACAAGGCCAGGGCCGGGGTTCCTGTGTCCCCGGGCAGGTCACTCTGGGACAGGCACCTTGGGGTGTCACTCCCGGCTGTCCCCAGTCCGGGGGCTCTGAGGGACAGAGGTTTTGGCAAAGCAGAACTCGCCAGGGCTCCCCCAGCCCAGCTCTGCCCTCGCGTCTGTTTTGTTTAGATAAAAGATAAATCCCTGCCACAGGGCTGGGAACCCTCTGCTGGTGCCAATTCCTTGCTGTTCCCCGCAGATCTTTGCTGTGTCCTCAGTGTTTTCCCTTTCTCAGTTTTTCAGAGCCCGGGGTGCCCACCTGGGCAGGTCTGAGCTCCTTGTTCTCTGTCCTTCCCCTGCAGCCCTGCACAGCCCTGCACAGCCCTGCCCAGCCCTGCACAGCCCTGCACAGCCCTGCCCAGCCCTGCTCAGCCCTGCTCAGCCCTGCACAGCCCTGCTCAGCCCTGCACAGCCCTGCCCAGCCCTGCTCAGCCCTGCCCAGCCCTGCACAGCCCTGCCCAGCCCTGCACAGCCCTGCCCAGCCCTGCACAGCCCTGCACGGCCCTGCACGGCCCTGCTCAGCCCTGCACAGCCCTGCACGGCCCTGCACAGCCCTGCACGGCCCTGCACAGCCCTGCACGGCCCTGCTCAGCCCTGCACGGCCCTGCACAGCCCTGCACAGCCCTGCTCAGCCCTGCACAGCCCTGCACAGCCCTGCACAGCCCTGCTCAGCCCTGCACAGCCCTGCACAGCCCTGCACAGCCCTGCTCAGCCCTGCTCAGCCCTGCACAGCCCTGCACAGCCCTGCTCAGCCCTGCACAGCCCTGCACAGCCCTGCCCAGCCCTGCTCAGCCCTGCACAGCCCTGCTCAGCCCTGCTCAGCCCTGCACAGCCCTGCACAGCCCTGCTCAGCCCTGCACAGCCCTGCACAGCCCTGCTCAGCCCTGCACAGCCCTGCTCAGCCCTGCACAGCCCTGCCCAGCCCTGCACAGCCCTGCACAGCCCTGCTCAGCCCTGCACAGCCCTGCAGGGGCACAGGGACAGCTCAGGGCCTGGGGGGACACAGAGATGCACCTGCAACAACACCCGAGCTGCTCCTGAGCTGCTCCTGCCCTTCCAGGGCCTTTGGATGGACAGGAAAATTGGCAATCAGCTTCCCCAAAAGTCAAACTGGTTGTGGGTTAGAGGATGTGGTCGTTTGTCAGCTGTGTTTATTGTGGTGGGCTTGCCTCAGAGCCCCCCTGAGGGAGTGGTC
This sequence comes from Zosterops lateralis, assembly GCF_965231275.1. Taxonomy (NCBI): domain Eukaryota; kingdom Metazoa; phylum Chordata; class Aves; order Passeriformes; family Zosteropidae; genus Zosterops; species Zosterops lateralis. The sequence continues at coordinate 468,213 of NC_139763.1, forward strand.
AGTGTGTTGGAAAAGGAATGAAGAGGAAAAGTTGATGGGATGGGAAATTCAGCCTCTGCCTCAGTTGGGCACTGGTTCAGCTTCATGGACCTGTTACGGGTGGAATTTTGGGGCCTGCGAGAGAGGTGGAGGCTTTGGACAAGGGGAAATGGTTCCCAGTGCCCGAGGGCAGGGCTGGGTGGGATCTGGGGCAGGAATTGTTCCCTGGAATGGAATTCCCAGATTTGCTGTGGCTGCCCCTGGATCCCTGGCAGTGCCCAAGGCCAGGCTGGACACTGGGGACAGTGGGAGGTGTCCCTGCCATGGCAGGGCTGGCTCTGGGTGGGATTTAAGGTCCTTTCCAAGTCTGTGATTCTGCACCAGTCTGGCCCCAGTCCCTCTCCTGTCTGGGGATCAGCAGCTCCAGCTGGCAGGGGAGTGTCACTGTCAGGGACACAGAAAGAACCACACTCACCTGTCAGGTTGAAATGAGGAAAAGAAGGGGCAGTTTATTATGATTTAGGGTTTTTATAGTATTAGGAATTTGGTCAAGGATTGGTCAATGAGAGGAACACCCCTCTGACCCCAGGGGTCAATCCAGAAGTCCATCACCGAGAGGAATAAAAATGTTTTGAGAGACTCCAAAGGAAAAGATGTAAACAATCATCAGAAGGCTGAGGATTAGGGTGACAGGTGAGAACACTGAGAAACTGCTCTGCTGTCCTGGCATGCACAGAACTCCAGGCAGAACCCTGAGCAGAACCCCAGGTGAACCCCAGGTGAACCCCAGGTGAACCCCAGGTGAACCCCAGGTGAACCCCAGGTAAACCCCAGGTAGGACCCCAGGTAAACCCCAGGTTCTCCTGCTGGCACAGCACAGATCATCACTCAGCTTCTCTCCATTCCCTTTAAGCTCCTGCACTGGGTGGGAGGTGGGGAGGGCTGGGCTGTGTTGGGAACCTGTCCCTGCTCAGTGTCAGCTGTGGTGACACCCGGAGAGCCGCGGTGTCCTGGTTTGAAAACAAAACGTGGTTTGAAAGCTCCAAGTCAGAAATACAATTTAGTAAGAAGAAAGGTAAAAAGGTAATAAAATAAAATATAAAATAAAAGAAAGGTAAAATAAAAAATATAAAATATAAAATAAAATAAAAAATAAAATAAAATCAATGCAATAACACAAAGGAGCACTGCCAGAGTCAGAACACACCCTGAGCAGGGTGGGGGGAGCAGTCCAGGTGAGGGGCTCTTCCTGAAGCAGTGATCCCACAGAAAGGTCTGGGAGCTCTGCTCCTCTGGGAATCCAGTGGCTCAGGGCTGCTTGTCCTGTCCCAAATCCCAGATTCTCTCCAGGTGGGAATGCTTGGCTCCTCCCCCTGGGCATTGGGAGCATCTCCCAATGGGATGAGGAGTCGTGCAGTGGCTCCTTGATGGCCCATTAAACAGAGAGAGCTCCTGGAGGGAGTTCCCTGTGAGTCCTGGGCAAGGCATTGATGGGCCATGAGCAGAAGAGCCCAAAGGAGGGGCCTGGGAAAACACTGCCCCACCTGGTTCCAACAGCTCATGGGGATGGGGATGGGATAAATACTTTGTGTACATCCTACACCACAACCCAGGACACACGGCCAGCAGAGACTCTGGGCTGGTGTCAGGCTCAGCCCTGAGCTCCTGGATGGTGCAGGGAACCAGCTGCAGGTTTTGATGCAGCTCTTGGCACAGGAGTCTCTCCACACCGAGAGCTGCAGCCACAAATGATGGCACAGCTCCCCTGAGGAGTGTCAGATGTGACCAGCTCCCACCCCACAAGAAAGTCAGGACTTTGAGCTTCCAGAACGAGCAGCGTGGTGTCACTTGGTGTAATCACAGAGTGCTTTGGGTTGGGAGGGACCTTCAGAGTCATTGTAATAGATGTAAAATATAAATATAATATAATATAATATAATATAATATAATATAATAATAAATAAATAAATAAATAAATGATATTATAATTTAAATAATAATAAATAATAAATAATAGGGAAAATAAAAATAAAATATAATATAAATTAAAAAACCAAAAAATTGTTGTATTGAAAAGTATGGACTGTTAAAAAAAAACTACCAGGGACATCCCCAAAGTTCCCAGACAGATTTTGCAACTGTAAAAGTACCTCACTTGCAACAGAAACAGCAGGACCTGGTGGAAGATGGCCCAGACATCCAGAAGGAATGTCCACTTTACATCTACTTAAGAGCCTGATGTCAATCTGGAAGGACAAACTACACCTGCGCCCTGAGAAAAAACCCAGGGAGACCCTCTGGACTCACAGGAAACCAAAATTCAAAGCCATATGAACAATTCAGATTTTTCATCTGAACCCCGAAGAAGGGGGTCCAGGAAGACTTTTGGGACTTATGGGAAATTCTTTCAAACCAAGCCCAGGAATACAAGAAACACATGAATATTCGGACTTTCTCAATAATCTTAGCCTCTGGACAAAAAAAAAATGTATAAAACTGTACATGAGAAACCCAGCATTTGTGGGCACGATCAGAGAGCACCATTGTTGCTGTTAGCCTGTCCACCTGACATTCATCAATGTTGTTTTTTTATTGTGGTTTTTTTATTGTGGTTTTTTTATTATTTGCAATCCAACCTTGGTAAATTGTTAAATAAATCCTTTTATTTTGAATTGGCTCTTAATCATTTATAACAGTTGTGATAAATGTGGCATTGGGGTAAAAATTCGTGATAAAAGAATATAGAAATATATGCTAGATTGGTGTTAATATAAAAATGTGAAAAGGTATAGTCTGTAGAAAATTCCCTCCAAGCCAGGCTGCTGCTGTCCTCTAGTCCTGGGACAAAGAACAGGACAGGAGCCATCAGGATGGACAAAGACACTGCCCAACCCAGATAAGAATTGGCATCAAACCCAGACAGAGAAATTCCTCCCTGAACGAAAAGAGAATTCTCCTCTGAGGAATACACATTGAAATAACCATGGACCAGGAATACACATTGAAATAACCATGGACCGTGAGCCCCATCCCCATATGAAAGGACCTTCCCGGAAAACAATTTGCAAAGTCCACAAATCCAGGAAACCCATCCAAAGATGTATTTGGGCTATTTGCTGGACTATTCCCCGCACCTGTTTCACCTCGGGACATGAAAACCCCTATAAAACCCCGGGCTGATCCGCTCCGTGTGGATTTGGGAAATCTGTACCTTGGGGTGCAGACCCCTGTCCACCCAGCGCTGCGCTGCCCGTCCTGTTTGTGGTTTTCTCTTTTTATCGGTGATTGGGATTGTTTTATTAATAAATTGTTTCTTTATTAATCCGATTTTTGCCGTTGCATTTATAGCAATCTCATTCCAAACCCTCTGCCATGGGTGGGGACACCTTCCCACACCCCCGTAGAGATGGAGTGCGGGGTGAACTGAAAGGATAAAAGCACAAAAATGGTGATTTTCGCTCATTTATTCATTAGAAATGAATTGCTGGGCCCTGGCAGGGCTCTGACCCCCCTCTCTAGTCGATGTACCTCACTGACACCAGCGGGTTGGCGAAGTGAACGCGGCGGCTGCGGCGGCGCTGCCGGTGCCGGTGCTGGTGGCTGTCCCACCAGCCCAGCACGGCCTGGCCCAGGGATGAGCAGAGCTCCAGGAGGCCACATCCCGCATCCCTGCCCTGCTCCCGGGCCTGGGGCACCCTCTGCCGGGGCTGGGGCACAGCCCTGCCCCGAGGGGCAGCAGTGACGGTCCTGCCCGGCCCCAGAGAGCAGAGATTGTCCCTGGGGGCCGCGGGGCCAAAGGTCTGCGCTTGGCCGGGGGGCAGGAACCAGGCGACGGCCGTGGAGCTGTTCTCTTGCTGCAGCTCCAGGAAGCTCCTGCTGCCCCGTCTCTTGGCCTTGGCCGTGTCCCTTCTGGCCGCGCTGTCCGTGCCCTCCCCGGAGCCCTGCAGGGACTCTCTGCCCCCCAGCAGCCCCAGCTCCGCGGGCCCCTCACTCCGGGCTGCCCGGCAGCCCCTCGGGGTCCTGGGCCGCTGCGGCACCGGGGTCTCCATCCTGCTGTGCTGCTCCTCGGGGAGCCCCGGGCAGGCCTGGGGGAACCCCGGGTGCAGGTCTGGGGGCACCCCATGGCACCATCCCTGGAGCTCCAGGTCACCAGCCCAGGCCGGTGAGGAGGTTCCCCGGTGAGTCTGGGGTCCCACGGAGGGGAATCCCAGGCTGAGGCTGTTTTCTGCTGAGACAGATTGTTGTGCCCAGCACTGGCTGCTCCGGGGGGGCCCTTTTATAGCCCGGCTGTGACATCATGGGGCAGCCAAAACACTCTTTGTGACAGGGTCAGGAGTCCCTTTGTGACACCCAGAGCCCTCCCTGCCCTGGGCACGGCGCTGGGAGAAGGAAACTCGGGAGATGATAGAAAAAAACTGCAAAATTTGGAAATAAAATACAAACAAGGAAAGAGAAAAGGAGTGTTGTGATGGGGAGGGGCTGCCCCGGGCACAGCGACCACCAGAGGAGGAGTTTGGGATTCCCAGGGAAGCAAAGGAGGGAAGGAGCAGAAATGCAGAGGGATGGCCTTGGGAAGCAGGAGGTGACAAGGATGTCCTCGAGTCCTGCAGGGGGAAAGGAGAAGGGACAAACCCCACTAGAGCTGTGAAGGACAGTGAAACTGTTACAAACAATTCTCACGGGGTCGGTTTGCTGGGGGTACATTTTTTGTTTGGTTTTTTTTCATTGCTGAGAGTGAACCTTGAGGAAAAACAAATGATGAAAACTGTGAGGCAGCAAGGGACGAGCTCTGGAGGGTCGGGGCGAGGTTCCCGTCCCGGGCAGGGCCCGGCGGGGCGGGGGGCGCTGGGGGGTCGCTGTGGCGGGCACGGCCCCGGCCCGGCCCCGCATCCTTTATCCCTGTCCCTGTCCCTGTCCCTGTCCCGTCCCGGCTCAGCGGCGGCGGCGGCAGCCCGGGGGGAGCAGGCGGCTGCCCCAGGCGCACAGACACCCCCCGAGGCGCACAGACACCCCTGTGCCCCCGGGGGGAATAGAGACACCCCTGTGCTCCTGGGGGGCGCCCATGGCCCCAGAGCCCGGCCCGGGACGTGTCCCCTTGGCCAGGGGCGCCCGGGGGTCACACAGGGGTCACTGGGATGTCACACGGGGGTCACTGGGATGTCACACAGGGGTCACTGGGATGTCACACGGGGGTCACTGGGATGTCACACAGGGGTCACTGGGATGTCACACAGAGGTCACTCCCTGCCCGTGATGTCACCCAGGGGTCACTGGGGTGTCACACAGGGGTCACTGGGATGTCACACGGGGGTCACTGGGATGTCACACGGGGGTCTCTGGAGTGTCACACAGAGGTCACTGGGGTGTCACACAGGGGTCACTCCTGGCCCGTGATGTCACACAGGGGTCACTGGGATGTCACACAGGGGTCACTGGGATGTCACTCAGGAGTCACTGGGATGTCACCCAGGGTCACTGTGGTGTCACACGGGGGTCACTGGGATGTCACACAGGGGTCACTGGGGTGTCACACGGGGGTCACTGGGGTGTCACACAGGGGTCACTGGGATGTCACACGGGGGTCACTGGGGTGTCACACAGGGGTCACTGGGATGTCACCCAGGGTCACTGTGGTGTCACACGGGGGTCACTGGGATGTCACACAGGGGTCACTGGGATGTCACACGGGGGTCACTGGGGTGTCACACAGGGGTCACTGGGATGTCACACGGGGGTCACTGGGGTGTCACACAGGGGTCACTCCCAGCCCATGATGTCACACAGGGGTCACTGGGATGTCACACAGGGGTCACTGGGGTGTCACACGGGGGTCACCGGGATGTCACACAGGGGTCACTGCCAGCCCGTGATGTCACCCAGGGCTCCCACCGCTGTCACAAAGGGGGCTCTGCCCACCTGCTGGGCTATAAAAGGGACTGTTGGGACAGACTGGTGTCACCAGCAGGGTCGGGGCCCCTTCCCTGGGGCCCCACAGGTCACTGGGGACCCTTTTCACCCTTGTGCTGGTGACAGGGCCGGAGCCATGGGGCTCCTGGACGCCTTCACCACGGGAGAGCTGGTGGCAATGACACTGCTGATGCTGCAGCTCGTCCTGGCCTCTGTCCTGCTGGGGGACAAGTGTCTCTGGGTAGGTGCCCCTGCTCTGCTGGGCTGGGTTTGGGTTTGGGCTGTGCTGGGTTTGGGTTTGGGCTGTGCTGGGTTTGGGCTGTGCTGGGTCTGGGCTGTGCTGGGTTTGGGTTTGGGCTGTGCTGGGTTTGGGTTTGGGCCGTGCTGGGTCTGGGCCCTGTGGGGTTTGGGCTGTGCTGGGTTTGGGTTTGGGCTGTGCTGGGTTTGGGTTTGGGCCGTGCTGGGTCTGGGCCCTGTGGGGTTTGGGCTGTGCTGGGTTTGGGTTTGGGCTGTGCTGGGTCTGGGCTGTGCTGGGTCTGGGCTGTGCTGGGTTTGGGCTGTGCTGGGTTTGGGTTTGGGCTGTGCTGGGTTTGGGCTGTGCTGGGTTTGGGTTTGGGCCGTGCTGGGTTTGGGTTTGGGCCGTGCTGGGTCTGGGCTGTGCTGGGTTTGGGTTTGGGCTGTGCTGGGTTTGGGCTGTGCTGGGTTTGGGCTGTGCTGGGTTTGGGTTTGGGCTGTGCTGGGTTTGGGCTGTGCTGGGCTTGGGTTTGGGCTGTGTTGGGTTTGGGCTGTGCTGGGCTTGGGTTTGGGCTGTGCAGGGTTTGGGCTGTGCTGGGTTTGGGTTTGGGCTGTGTTGGGTTTGGGCTGTGCTGGGTTTGGGTTTGGGCTGTGCTGGGTTTGGGCTGTGCAGGGTTTGGGCTGTGCTGGGTTTGGGCTGTGCAGGGTTTGGGATGTGCTGGGTTTGGGTTTGGGCTGTGTTGGGTTTGGGCCGTGCTGGGTCTGGGCCCTGTGGGGTTTGGGCCCTGTTGGGGTGACGTGTGGCAGGACAGCGCGGGGCGCTCTGGGGAGCTGCTCTTGTCTCACCCGTTTGTGGTTCTGGCAGAGGATCCATCACACCTCGGAGCCTCCAGGAGCAGCGAGAGCCCGGCCGGGGGCGCAGAGAGACAGGCCCCGGGGCTCAGCAGGCCCGGCACCGCCCCAGGGCAGGTCCCCCCGCGGCTCCCCGCGCTCCGGGCGGCGTTTCCCGAGGCTGATCCGGAGCCCCCGGGAGTCCCGGGCGCTGTTCCAGGAGCAGCGCCGGGCGCTGGGGGCGCGGCTGGCCGGGGGGCCCGGGAGCCCGGGGGGCTGCGGGGCGGCCCGGAGCGAGGTGCCCGCGGGGCCGGGGCTGCTGGGGGGCCGAGAGAGCCCGCGGGGGGCCGGGGAGGAGCGGCCCGGGGCGGGCACGGGGAGCTCCCCCCGGGCGGCGCTGGCCTGGGTCATCCCCGGGGCCGTGCTGGTGGCCGAGGGCTCGGGGGGCAGCAGCAGCAGCGGCTCCTCGCTGGGGCCGGCCTTCGGCATCCCCAGCGCCCGGCCCTGGTGGGGCCCCGAGCCGCCCCCGGCCCCGGGGGCGCTGCCCGCGGTGCGGGAGCCGAGCCGGGAGCCGGGCGGGGCCCTGGGCCGGCTCCGCGCCCGCCTCGGGGGGTGTCTGTGCGCCTGGGGCAGCCGCCTGCTCCCCCCGGGCTGCCGCCGCCGCCGCTGAGCCGGGACGGGACAGGGACAGGGACAGGGATAAAGGATGCGGGGCCGGGCCGGGGCCGTGCCCGCCACAGCGACCCCCCAGCGCCCCCCGCCCCGCCGGGCCCTGCCCGGGACGGGAACCTCGCCCCGACCCTCCAGAGCTCGTCCCTTGCTGCCTCACAGTTTTCATCATTTGTGTTTCTCAAGGTTCACTCTCAGCAATGAAAAAAACAAACAAACATAAAAAATACCCCCAGCAAACCGACCCCGTGAGAATTGTCTGTAACAGTTTCACTGTCCTTCACAGCTCTAGTGGGGTTTGTCCCTTCTCCTTTTCCCCTGCAGGACTCGAGGACATCCTTGTCACCTCCTGCTTCCCAAGGCCATCCCTCTGCATTTCTGCTCCTTCCCTCCTTTGCTTCCCTGGGAATCCCAAACTCCTCCTCTGGTGGTCGCTGTGCCCGGGGCAGCCCCTCCCCATCACAGCACCCACCAGTCCTGGAGTGGTTGTCATCCTTCCCTTCCCTTCCCTTCCTTCCCTTCCCTTCCCTTCCCTTCCCTTCCCTTCCCTTCCCTTCCCTTCCCTTCCCTTCCCTTCCCTTCCCTTCCCTTCCCTTCCCTTCCCTTCCCTTCCCTTCCCTTCCCTTCCCTTCCCTTCCCTTCCCTTCCCTTCCCTTCCCTTCCCTTCCCTTCCCTTCCCTTCCCTTCCCTTCCCTTCCCTTCCCTTCCCTTCCCTTCCCTTCCCTTCCTTCCCTTCCCTTCCCTTCCCTTCCCTTCCCTCCCTTCCCTTCCCTTCCCTTCCCTTCCCTTCCCTTCCCTTCCCTTCCCTTCCCTTCCCTTCCCTCCCCTCCCCTCCCCTCCCCTCCCCTTCCCTCCCCTCCCCTGGGCTCCCCGAGGGGCTGACAGGGGTCAGTGGCTGCCCCAGGCCGGGCTGGGGGACACTGAAGGACCAGGCACTGCCCGGGCAGGGTGTAGAGCAGCTCCAGGGCTCTGCTGGGCCCTGCCCTCCCTCCCCACGGGGAGCCCCCATCAGGGTCCCCCTGATCCCCCCATCCCTCTCAGGACCCCCCTGGCCCCAGGCAGCAGGGGCAGGATACCATTCCAGGGCAGGACACAGTTCCAGGGCAGGACACAGTTCCAGGGCAGGACACAGTTCCAGGGCAGGACGCACATTGCAGGGTTTATTTCCAGCAGGATGCATTTCCCAGGCTCAGGGTGATGCCAGGGGGGATGTGGGTGCCCACACTGGTACAGACGGGGCTGGGACCCCCGGCCCTGCAGCTGGGGGGTCTCACTGTGGGACACCCCCTGCCCGGGATGGAGCAGCTCGTGCCCCGCAGCTCTGGGGACACGGGGGGGTGTTGGTGTCCCCGCATCCCGGGGGGCACGGCCGGCCCGCAGAGCCTCAGGCGGCGTTGCCCAGGACCAGCACGCTCATCAGGAACACCATGAGGAAGAAGACCCACATGAAGAAGCGATCCATCACCTTGGCCACCCTTTTCCAGTCCCCGGCGCGGCGCTGGCGGGCGCGGTGGCGGCGGAGGCAGCCGGCGATGTACCCGACGTGTCCCAGCAGGGCGCGGTGGTGGCACAGGCAGTGCCCCCAGGGGCAGCCCCTCTGCTCCTCCGCGCCCCCCGGCCCCTCCCCGGGGCTGTCCCCGGCCTCCCCCGGCCCCTCCCGGCCGCCCCCCGCCCCCCGGGGCCTCTTGCAGCCCTCGCCCACCTCGGAGACGCAGCAGAGCCGGGCCAGGTGGGTGAGGATGAGGCGGCGCGCCCAGGGGGGCACGGCCCGCGCCCCCGGCCCGCAGTGATGCACGTTCATGATGAAGATGGTGAGAGCGGTGGAGGCCGTGATCATGGTCATGGTGGCGATGTAATATTTCCCTGTGGGGGCAGCGGGCACTGCCGGGGGGTCCGGGGGGCTGAACCCCATGGGGGGGTCCTGCACCCCACAGGAGGGTCCTGAACCCCACACGGGGGTCCTGCACCCCATGGGGGGGTCCTGCTCCCCACAGGAGGGTCCTGCATCCCACAGGGGGGTCCTGAACCCCACACGGGGGTCCTGCACCCCATGGGAGGGTCCTGCTCCCCACAGGAGGGTCCTGCATCCCACAGGGGGGTCCTGCACCCCATGGGGGAGTCCTACATCCCCATAGAAGGGTCCTGCACCCCACAGGAGGGTCCCGCTGCCCATAGGGGGGAGTTCTGCACCCCACAGGGGGGCCCTGCACCCCACGGGAGGGTCCTGCACCCTATGGGGGGGTCCTGCTCCCCCCCAGCACACCCTGACCCCCTCCCCTGTCCCCGGCCCGGGCTCACCGATGAGGGGCACGCTCTCCGAGGGGGGCATGCTCTCGGCCACCAGCAGCTGGAACACGGTGAGGGCCAGCAGCACCGTCACCCCCAGCGACACCTTCTCCCCGGAGTCGGCGGGCAGGTAGAAGCCCAGGGGCGCCAGGAAGGAGACCAGGATGCAGGGCAGGAGCAGGTTGAACACGTAGAAGGAGGCGCGGCGGCGCAGCAGCAGCGTGTAGGTCACGTCGGGGTAGGGCTCGGAGCAGCAGCCGTAGGTGATGACATTTCTCGTGGCCGGCATCCCCAGCATCTCCCACTCCACGTTCTCCACGAAATCCGTCAGGTCCCCCGAGTCGCGCTGCTGGCGCAGGTCGATCTGGTTCCCGTTGTGGGTCCAGGAGCCGAAGGTGAGGCGGCAGCGCTGCCCGTCGAAGGGGAAGTAGGACACGTCCACCCTGCAGGAGCTCTTGGTGATGGCGGGGGAGTCCCACTGGATGCGCCCGTCCGAGCGGAGCACCACGTTGGTCTCCATGGAGCCCCCGAAGTGCTCGTCGGCGCTGGGGGAGGGCAGGGGGCTCTGTCCCCTCCCCGGGCTGTCCCCGACTGTCCCCACTGTCCCCGGGCTGTCCCCGACCTGTCTCCTCGGGCTGTCCTGGGCTGTTCCCAACTGTCCCCGGCTGTCCCAGGGCTGTTCCCGGGCTGTCCCCGGGCTGTCTCCTCTGTCCCCCGGCTGTCCCCAGGGCTAGGACTGTCCCCAGGGCTGTCCCCGAGCCCCCGGCTGTCCCCGGCTGTCCAGAGCTGTCCCCTGCTGTCCCCAGGGCTGTCCCAGGGCTGTCCCCGCCTGTCCCCAGCTGTCCCCGGCCATCCCCGGCTGTCCTCTCTGTCCCCCGACTGTCCCCTCGGGCTGTCCCAGGGCTGTCCCAGGGCTGTCCCAGGATTGTCCCCAGGGCTGTCCCCGCCTGTCCCCTCGGTGCTGGGGGTCAGTCCCAGGCACTCCTGACACCCCCCGTCCCCGTGTCCCTGCAGGTCCCGCTCCAGGACCCTCCTGCTCCCTCCCCGAGATTGGGAACGGCCCGTGGAGCCCCTCCTGACCCCGGCCAGACCCCTCTGACCCCGGCCAGACCCCCCTGACCCCGGCCAGGCCCCCCTGACCCCGGCCAGGCCCCCCTGACCCCGGCCAGGCCCCCCTGACCTCGGCCAGACCCCCCAGCCCCCGCCAGACCCCCCTGACCCCGGCCAGACCCCCCTGACCTCGGCCAGGCCCCCCTGACCCCGGCCAGGCCCCCCTGACCCCGGCCAGGCCCCCCCCTGACCCCCGCCAGGCCCCCCTGACCCCGGCCAGGCCCCCCCCTGACCCCGGCCAGGCCCCCCTGACCCCGGCCAGGCCCCCCCCTGACCCCGGCCAGGCCCCCCAGCCCCCGCCAGACCCCCCTGACCCCGGCCAGGCCCCCCCCTGACCCCGGCCGGACCCCCCTGACCCCGGCCAGACCCCCCAGCCCCCCCGCCAGACCCCCCTGACCCCGGCCAGGCCCCCCCTGACCCCGGCCGGACCCCCCTGACCCCGGCCAGGCCCCCCGGCCCCGGCCAGACCCCCCTGACCCCGGCCAGGCCCCCCGGCCCCGGGAGCAGCCCCGGCCCCCCGGCAGGACGCACTTGTTGTAGAGGATGATGTCGGGCCGCCAGACGAGGCCGCTGGGGATGCGGATGCTGTCGATCCCCCCGTACTCCTCCTTGTCCCAGGTGAGATGCGCGTCCAGCCACGTCTGGCGCACCCACAGGTAGGTGGTGAGGACCTGGTTCCTCTCGTCCTGCGGGGGAACAGGGTGGGCGAGGGGGAAAGGAGCCGATGTCCCCCCACCGCCCCCGGCCCTGTGGCCTCGCTGGAGCCGGGCTGGATTCCAGGGGGTCGTGCTGCTTTTTGGGGGAGCCGGGCTGTCTGCAGGGCCGGACTGAGCTGACCCGAGGGGGCTGGGCTGGGCTGGGCTGGGGGTCCGGGCTGGGCTGGTTTGGGGGTCCGGGCTGGTTTCAAGGCCAGTCTGAGCTGACCCGAGGGTCTGGGCTGGGCTGGGCTGGGAGTCCGGGCTGGTCTCAAGGGCTGAGCGGCACCGGGAGCGGGGTCGGGCCGGGCCCGGGCTCACCATGTCGATGATCTGGGCCAGGGTGACCTGCAGGGTGACGTTCAGGGCCCGCTCCGTGTCCTCCACGGGCCGCAGGGCGCTCGAGTAGTTGGCGAAGAGGTCGTGGAGCAGTTTGTAGGCGAACCTGCCCTGCGCCCCCCGGCAGCCTGGGGGGACCCACAGCGGGGGCTCGGAGGGGCCGGGGCGCGGCCGGAGCCCCCCGAGGGATCCCTGGGACCCCGGCCATGAGACCCCCCGGCAGCCTGGGGGGACGCACAGCGGGGGCTCGGAGGGGCCGGGGCGCGGCCGGAGCCCCCCGAGGGATCCCTGGGACCCTCCGGCCGTGGGACCCTCCAGCAGCCTGGGGGGGACAGGGGACCCCCATCCCGCCTCCCCGAGCCCCATCCCGGGATTCCCGTGTGCAGGGACGCCGCTCCAGGGCCCGGAGCCGCCCCCCGAGCCCCCCGAGTCCCCCGAGCCCCCGAGCCCCCCGGCCCCCGAGCCCCCCGAGCCCCCGAGCCCCCCGGCCCCCGAGCCCCCCGAGCCCCCCGAGCCCCCGAGCCCCCGAGTCCCCCGCTCACCCGGGGCCGGCAGGAGCAGGCACAGGGCGAGGCACAGGCGAGCTCCGGGCTCCATCCCGCCGCGCTCCGGGGACACGGGGGGGACAGGTGACGTCAGGGCGGGGACAGGGCGGGGGGGCGGCCCCGGGACACCCACGGCCGGGGGGGGACGGTGGGGGATCCCCCCGGGGCCCGGCTGGGGGAGGGGCAGGGCCGGGATGGGCTCCGGGGGCAGCCGAGACCCTTTGGGGACGGGTTTGGGAGGGGCTGGTGGCGGCTGGCCAGGACCTGTCCCGGCCCCTGGGGACACTGTCCGAGCCCTGGGGACACCCCCCAGCCTTGGGGACACTGTCCGAGCCCCGGGGACACTGTCCGAGCCCTGGGGACACCGCCCAGCCCTGGGGACACTGTCCGAGCCCCGGGGACACTGTCCGAGCCTTGGGGACACTGCCCCAGCCTCGGGGACACCACAACGGGGCAGGAGCCCCACTCCAGCCCTGGAGGGAGGTGACAGCAAGGGACATCTCACTCTCCGGGCTCAGGACAGAGGAAGGGAAGGGAAGGGAAGGGAAGGGAAGGGAAGGGAAGGGAAGGGAAGGGAAGGGAAGGGAAGGGAAGGGAAGGGAAGGGAAGGGAAGGGAAGGGAAGGGAAGGGAAGGGAAGGGAAGGGAAGGGAAGGGGCAGATCCATCCCCGTTCGGTGAGAGGATAATCCCGGGATGTTCCGGGGCACGACCCAGGGGACAGACCCCCTCGGGGCACAGGAGTGCCGGAGCATCCCCCGCTCCAGCTCCAGCCCCGGGGATCCTCTACCGGCTCCTCCCCGCCGCTCCTGGCACCTTTCCCACGCCCGGCCCCGGCGGCAGCTGCCGAGCGGTTTTGAGGCCGGAGGTTTTGTTTCCAGGCGGTGAATTATTCATCCCAGCCCGTCCCGCCGGGCCGGGGCCGCTCAGGCCCAATTACAGTAATTAATGGAAGGAGGAGAAGCCGCAGTGACCCGGCCCCTGCACAGCCCGTGTCACCTGAACTGCCACCGGCGGGGACAGGGACACCTCCCACTGTCCCCAGTGTCCATTCCAGGGATCCAGGGGCAGCCACAGCTGTGCCAGGGCCTGCCCACCCTGCCAGGGAACAATTCCTGCCCCAGATCCCCTCAAATCCTACTCTGAAGCCATTCCCTGTGTCCTGTCCCTCCATCCCTTGTCCCCAGTCCCTCCCAAACTCTCCTGGAGCCCCTTCAGTACCAAAAGGCCACAATCTGGTTTATCTGGATTCCCCACACTCTGTCCTTGAGACAAGTGACTTTTCCTCCCCAGATTCTGAAGGAATCTACCCTGATCCCCACCAAAGGCCAGGTGGGATTGTATCAGACATTCCTGGGCTGTCCTTTCCCCCACCCAACCAGCCCAACCTCCCTGGGGTGACACCACAAAGGCCACACACACAACAAACCCAAACCCCGCCTTAAAAAGTGCAAAAAAACCCACAGGAATACTATAAACATTTTATTTATCGTTTTCAAAAAAGACAGGAAAATAATCTAGAGCATTTATTTATACTTTTTTCGATAAAAACCCTTCCGATCCTCCTCATGCATGAAGACCTTTCCGTGCGCGCGGGGCCGGGCCGCGCCATCCCACAACGGGCAGCTCTGCCTGGGCTGGGGCTGTGCCAGCGCTGCTCCCGGTCACTCCTGCTCACTCCTGGGGGTCACTCCCGGGCGGTCAGTGTGCGGCCAGGGCCAGCTCTCTCAGGTAGGCCTGCGTGAGGCCGCGCAGCTCCTCCAGGGTGTAGTCCTCGGGCATGGGCAGGCGGCCGATGTGCGGGGCCAGCAGGCGCAGGGGGACGCGCGGCTCGGCCGCCTCGGGGCCGCTCTCGGGGCTCTGCTGCAGGCTCAGCACAGCCCGCAGGACGTTGGCCACGCGCTTGGCCATGTCTGGGGAGACAGAGAGAGGGCTCAGCCTGGGCTCTGCTCGGGGAGAGCGGCACAGCAAAGCCCCCAGGTGTCGGGAATGATTAATCGGGGAAAGCTTATAAATATATATCATTGCTTGGCAAAAGAGTCTGAAAATGTGAAACCTGTAATCGAAATAGAAATGTGTTGGGAAAGATGAATCAGGGAAACCTTATAAATATGATTGCTCAGCAAAAGATTCTGAAAATGTGAAACCTGTAGTTGATATAGAAATGGAATCTTACTTTGAGTTGTAGGATCCCTAGTCTTAGTTACTCTATAACCTGACATCCCTGATGTTGGGAAAGATTAATCAGGGAAACCTTATAAATATGATTGCTTGGCCAAAGATTCTGAAAATATGAAACCTGTAGTTGAAATAGAAATGGGAGCTCACTTTGAGTTGTAGGATACCGAGCCTTAGTCACTCTATAACCTGAAGACAACAGCCTGGGCAGCTGGAGGAGAATCCCTTTGGATTGAACAATCCCCTTCTGCTGCCTGAGGGATCCAAAGGTCAATGCAGCAAAACAGAAAAGTCTAAAGAGGAGTTTTTAGAGTTTAAAATATAACACATGGTAATGTAGTAGTTCTTATAGGCTGTGTGGAGATTCTATAGGATTTTGTGTCTTGTGTTGGTGGGTCACTGTAAATTAGAATATTCATCACAAAAGGAGATGGAATGGATTGGAACCAGGACCTGGCTCTCCTTTCCCTGCTCTCACCTCTGCTCTCTTCCCCCTGCACTCTGACCCTGCCCCTTGCTCTCTCTCTCCCCTCTCCTCAGCCCAAACCCTCTTGCTCTCTCTCCTTCTCTCTCTGGCACTTCCCTCCAGCCCAGGCTGGTGGCTGAAGGCAAAGCCCTTTCTACCCACGGCCCTGCAATAAACCCACATATTCTAGAATATCTCAGGTGTGCAGAGTCCCTTGTCCCTGTAAGTCACGGATGTTTCTACACCCAGGTGTCTCATTTGGGAGTGAGGGCACTGGGATCGTGCTGTCCTCTCCCTGTTCCCTCCCTCAGTGCAGCCACAGGGGGACGGGAAACAGCCTCAGGCTGGGCCAGGGGAGGTTTAGGTTGGATATTGAGGAAAATTTCTTCCCCCAAAAGGTTCGGGAGGTTCAGCTTGGAGAAAAGGAAGCCCAGGGGGGACCTTGTCACTCTCCTCAACTCCCTGGCAGGAGGGAGCAGCCAGGGGAATCAGGCTCTGCTCCCAGGGAACAGGGACAGCAGACAGAATGGCCTCAGGCTGGGCCAGGGGAGGTTTAGGTTGGATACTGGGGAAAATTTCTTCCCCCAAAGGGTTGAGCAGGCTCAGTCTAGAGAAAAGGAGACCCAGGGGAGGTCGGGCTCTGCTCCCAGGGAACAGGGACAGGAGGAGAGGGAACGGCCTCAGGCTGGGCCAGGGGAGGCTCAGGGTGGATATTGAGAAAATTCCTTCCCAGACAGGGCTGTGCAGCCCTGGCACAGCTGCCCAGGGAGGTTTGGAGTTTCCCTCATCCCTGGAGGGATTTCAGAGCTGTGTGGATGTGACACATGGGGACATGGGTCAATGGTGGCCTTGGCACTGCTGGGGAATGTGAAAGGTCTTTTCCAACCCAAATGATTCCATGAGTTTGGGACAGAGCTGCAGCCCAGGTGTGTCCGTGGCTGTCCAGGGAGCTGCAGGGCAGGGGGGTTCCCATACCTGACTGAGCCAGGCGGTCCTTGGCGTTGTGGCACTGCAGCTGCTCTATCCTGTTGCACAGGGACGTCACTTTGGTGTGTAACCGCTCCAGCTCGTAGGTGGAAACATCCAGCTGGAAGCAAACAGGAGTCAGCTCCAGGGCAGCACAGCCAGAGACAAACTCATTTACCAGGTGACACCACACCCAAACCTGCCTCAACTAACCATGGCATGGAAAAGGGAAACCTGGACAGGAATTTGGGGGAATGGACACAGAGACTGCTGAGTTTGTCCCATCCCTTTCACTTGTCACTGTCACACACCCACAGAGCACATCTGCAGGGCACAGCCCAGCCTTGTTGTGACAGCAGAGAGCAAAGCCCAGTTTTGGAGATGCCCCATGTCCTGTTAGAAGTGTCTGCCAAAGAGAAGCACCAAGTCCCCCTGCAGACCCCGTGTGAGCTCCCAAAGGCCAGGGAAGGCAGCAGTACCTGCTGAATCCTGTCCAGCATCTTGTTGACACGGATGTAGTCGAGGTAGACCAGCCCCGCCAGCTCCCAGTCCTGGATGAGCGCGCTGCGCTCCGGGGGCGCCAGCTCCTCCAGGAACCCCTTCAGGTACTTGTAGTTCTCGTTGATAATTGCATCTGCAGAGAGCAGCAGTGAGGAGCACAGGCCAGCCTGTCCCCCGCAGAGCAGGGAACAGGAAGGGCACTGTCCTCAGAGCCCCTGTGCTCCGGGAAGGTGGGGCTGTGCAGCAGGGAAAGCACTGCCCTGCTTCCCTGTTTGCCCAGGAAAAGCACCATGCCAGGTATCCAGGGAGAGCTGGTTTGGAACTGCCAGGCCCTCTGTGCTAACTCTGCTGCTCCAAACCCAGCCTGATCCCTTCACTGGCCACCCCATGGCTTGGAATCATGGAGGCACTCACTACCTTGGGTTGGGAGAGACCTTCAATACCATCCAGTCCCACCCCTGTCCACATAAGTCTCTCTGCAGCTCTCCTGGAGCCCCTTTAGGCCCTGGCAGGGGCTCTGAGCTCTCCCTGGAGCTTCTCCTCTCCAGGTGAGCATCCCCAGCTCCCCCAGCCCGGCTCCAGCCCTGGGATCCCACACCCCCACTGCCATGCCTTTGTGTGCAGCTGAAAGGACCAGGCTGCCAGAGGAGCAGCAAGACCCACCTGAGGCCAAGTGCCTGACGACCAGCTTGTGGCACTGGTTCCAGTGGCCAGCCTTGAAGAGGAAAAGGGCCTCTTTGTGCTTGTCCCCCTCCATCCTGGCCCGCACTGCCTTGGCCTCGTGGATCCAGCGTGGGGGCAGGCAGAGGCGCTGTGTCAGGAAGGTCTCCTTGGCCCAGGACTCGGGGCTCTCGGCCAGGGCGCAGTGCCGGCTCAGCAGCTCCCGCACGGCCTTCTCCCGGCGCCTGGGGACACACGGCTGTCACTGCAAGCCTGTGACCTTCCTGTCCCTCCCCACGGGGACACCCCAGTGCAGGGAGCACTGCAGTGAGATGGGCTTCAAGGCTGCTCCCACCCCAAACCAGTCTGGGATTTGGGGGTTTCCCAAGTGGCGCAAAGGGTGCACAGCTCCCAGAGAGAGAAAAGCCACTGCAACCACGGGTCTGTACAACTGACCCCATGTGAGTTCAGTGGCCCAGAGCAGCCCCACAGGGTCGCTCCCTATGTATTCAGCCCCAGAAGAGCCCCAAAAGGTCACTCATGCTGTGTCCAGCCCCACAACAGTCTCACAGGGTCACTCAGGGTGTGTCCAGCCCCACAAACAGCTTCACAAGGTCACTTCCTGTGTGTCCAGCCCCACAGGGTCACTCAGGGTGTGCCCAGCCCTACAACAGCCCCACAGGGTCACTCAGGGTGTGCCCAGCCCCACAACAGCCCCACGGGGTCACTCAGGGTGCGTCCAGCCCCACAACAGCCCCCCCCAGGGTGACTCACGGCGTGTCAGGCTCGTGCAGCATCACGAACACAGCCCACTCCCAGAGCCCCTCACTCTCCAGCTGGGCAGCATAGCTGGTGTTGAGCACCCCCCAGCTCTGCTGGGACAGGTGGGAGTAGTTCAGGGCCCGGAGCACCTCCCACAGGTGCCAGCTGAGGCGGAAATCCAGCGGGTCAGACGTGACACTCCTGGGGTCCAGCAGCTGGTCAAGCTCGTAGGACCTGGAGAGGAAAACTCTGCTAACTGAAAGAGCTGATTGTGCCCACAAAATCAAACCAAATCCCCTCCTTTCACCCACCTCCACGGGTGTGATTTACATTAGTGTGGGGGTTTGGTTTTCTTTTTTAAGAAGAAAAATAACAGTATTTACTGCTGAAAGTCTTATGAGTCTACACCCAGACTGCCACTCCTTTTCCTCTGTATCTGCTCTGTTTGTGCAGATTTCTCACTGCCTTCAAAAAAGGCAGCTACCGAGAAGCCCTCCTGCACTCTTCAGGCACAGAAAGCACCTAAAACCCCACAAATATGCCCCAAAGCTTAAGGTTCCCCATCTCTACCATCCCCAGGTGTGACAGCACCTTCATGACAAGGGCTTGATTTTGGACTGCTCTGAGCAGCTCAGGCTGATTTCATACCCCTGGTTGGTGAACTCAAGAAGTCACTGACTGATCATAATTTTTCTAAATACTTATTGAACTCTTTTCCCACTCACCTGTCACTGTAGAGCTTCAACAAATGGAAGCAGACATCTCTCAGGGGCCTTCCTCCATTGTCATCCTCTTCAATGACACACCCAGAATCTTCCAGGTAAGGAGGCAGAGGACAGCAAGCGTATTTTTCACACTCTGAGGTGTTCTAGGGACATAGTTTTAACAGTAAGTTTAAAGATAATACTCTGAACAAAACTGAATTTCACAGCTCAGCAGGCTCAGGAGAATCCTTATGCTCCAAAGAAGGTGAAACCAACTGCACCAGCAGTTGGAACCTCCCCAGAACTATGGACCAACATGAAAAACCTGAAGCCAAAATGCTTGGGCAGATTCATGTCTCACACTGAGCTCTTAAAAAGCACTGCCTGGAGGTACAGCCAGCTCTCACACACACCCTCTGTTCCTAAAGGATTTTATAGCTGGAAAACCACAGAGGTCTGGATGGAATGAGGCAGGTGCACCCCAGTGAGCTTCTCTCTGTAGCCACACAGGGTCTGCCACGAGCAGCACTGAGCACTCTGAGTCAGTCAGAACAATTAACCAAGAGCTTTTACTACAGCTGGGTATTTAAATATTGAAGCAAACATCAGTGACAAGTTTCCAGACTTGCTGCTGAGCTTAGGCTGCCTTGAGGATGGAGGGCTGAGCTGGCTTTAGTTAAATGATTAAACATGTTTTTCAGCAGAACCCTTTGTCCTGCTGCACACAGAGCTGGGAGCTCTGCAGCAACACACGGGGCTGTGCATAATGCATGGAGCCTCAGGGGTGTGGGACACTGTCTGGGGGGCACACACGGGGTCTGGGGGGCACCATGGGCTGCTGGACAAGGCAGCTGAGGACCAATGACCCCAGGGGGAAAACAGGCTGCCTGCCCCAAAAGGGCTTTCCTGCTGTTGGCCACTGTCCCTCTTCCTAATTTTGTCCAGGTGTCAAATAGCTAGACAAAACCTGGAAACACTCCATAAAGGGGTTTTCTCCACAGAATTTATGATCCTATAGAATCACGGAATAAGGTCCTTTCCAACCCAAACCAAAGATCATCCAGTTCCACCCCTTACCACAGGGACACCTTCCACTATCCCAGGTTGCTCCAAGCCCTGTCCATGCTGGTTTGGGATGCTTCCAGGGATAGGGCAGCCACAGCTTCTCTGAGCACCCTGTGCCAGGACCTCCCCACCCTCCCAAGGAGGAATTGCTTCCCAATATCCCACCCATCCCTGCCCTGTGGCAGTGAGAAGCCATTCCCTGTGTCCTGCACTCAATGCCACATTCAGCACTTCCTGGCTGCCTATAGGAGAAGCACCAGACAGGCAGGAGTAGCACCAGACAGGCAGGACAGGAGCAGCACCAGACAGGCAGGACAGGAGCAGCACCAGGCAGGCAGGACAGGAGCAGCACCAGACAGGCAGGAGCAGCTCCAGAGAGGAAGGAGCAGCACCACACAGGCAGGGCAGGAGCAGCACCACACAGGCAGGACAGGGGCAGCACCACACAGGCAGGAGCAGCACCACACAGGCAGGGCAGGAGCAGCACCACACAGGCAGGGGCAGCCTGAAGGGCTCCTTTAGGGCAGAGGGGAGTGACCCACCTGAAAGGCAGCCTCGTACATGGCCAGAGCCTTGGAGATGGAGGCCGTGGGGGGCAGCAGGTACCAGAGGTGCACGGCCACGCAGCGTTTCCAGTCCAGCAGCGAGCACACGTTGATGCTGATCCTCTCCGAGAGCTGCCACACCTGGGGCCACAACACACCCTGCTCAGCCACACCTGCCACATGGGCACCAGCAGGAGGTGGCACTGGGACAGAAGACACCTGCACTGTGTGGGGTGGCTCTGAGGGGCTGGGTGGGTGTTGAAAGTCTGGGCATTGAGAATTTTAGGCTTTCTGTGCTGATAGGCACTGACCCCCAAGCAAACACTGCATTTGACCTGAGGCCGTGGACAAAATTGAGTGACAGCACTGGGATTGTGGGTGTGGAGTTGGGATAGAAGTGTGTGATATCACAGAGTGCAAAACTTGGAGTTTAAGGGTTTAGTATATAGTAATATATATGGGGAAATATGGAGGATTTAGGGTGTAGGCTAAATTCTTCTTTTTCACCTTCTTCTTCATGGGTTTGGGTGGTGTGTTGTAATTGGGTGAAAAAATTCACATTGCAGACCATGGGTGTTTGGTTATTGGGTTAGAAGTCAAAATAATTTAGGTGTCATCTCACAATTGGACAATTTGTGCTTAAAAGGCCTTGCAGAGAGACTGAGACAGAGTCATTTTCTACTTTGTTAGCCAGCACTCACAATTGTGAGACTGTACTATAGGTAAGGATTAATAACCAGTGTCCAAACAGGAACAGTGTTCCCTGAGCCTTAACCCCTGGTGCGACAGAATTAAAGAAGACAAACCCCCCCGGTCCCTCCTCACCGGTTTCCCGGCCAGCAGGGCGAAGAGCCGCAGCCGCTCCTCCTGGATGAAGCGGTCGCTGTGCAGGCGGTGCCAGTCCACCAGCTGCAGGGTCAGCAGGTCCCTCACGGGCTGGCTGCCGGCCAGCTGGGACAGCAGCAGGGCCAGGCGGTGGTCACCTGCAGGGACACGCTGTCAGGGCTGCTCACCTGGGCCTGGGGCACAGCTCACAGCCCCACAGGGCTCTGGGGTGGGAGGGATCCTAAAACTCAGCCCCTTCCACTCCCTTATACCCACGCTGCAGAGACCCCCCTGTGTCCACCCTGGAGGGCTCCATATGCCCCTGCCCTGCAGGGCTCCCTGTGTCCACCCTGGAGGGCTCCCTGTGCCCACCCTGCAGGGCTCCCTGTGTCCACCCTGCAGGGCTCCATATGCCCAACCTGCAGGGCTCCCTGTGCCTCCAACCCTGGAGGGCCTCCTGTGCCCCCAACCCTGCAGGGCTCCCTGTGCCCCCAACCCTGGAGGGCCTCCTGTGCCCCCAACCCTGCAGGGCTCCCTGTGCCCCCAACCCTGGAGGGCCTCCTGTGCCCCCAACCCTGCAGGGCTCCCTGTGCCCCCAACCCTGGAGGGCCTCCTGTGCCCCCAACCCTGCAGGGCTCCCTGTGCCCCCAACCCTGGAGGGCTCCATATGCCCAACCTGCAGGGCTCCCTGTGCCCCCAACCCTGCAGGGCTCCCTGTGCCCCCCATCCTGGAGGGGCTCCCTGTGCCCCCCATCCTGGAGGGGCTCCCTGTGCCCCCAACCCTGGAGGGGCTCCCTGTGCCCCCAACCCTGCAGGGCTCCCTGTGCCCCCAACCCTGCAGGGCTCCCTGTGCCCCCAACCCTGCAGGGCTCTCTGTCCCCACTGTTTGGCAAGGACTGCCCACAAGGGAAGGGCTGGGGGTGACACTCAGTGCTCTGGGCTGGGGACAAGGTGGGCATTGGGCAGGGACACCTTCCACCAGAGCAGTTGCTCCAAGCCCCACCCACTGGGGGATGGAACATTTCTGGGAATGGAGAGGCCACAACTCCAGTATTTCTTATGAAATAAACCACTCCATGAACACCTGGCATAACAGACAGGGATAAAACCTGCCATGAGGCTCTGAAAATACACATTTTTAACCCAAATATAAAATGCCTGAACAGAAGCTCAATTTAAAAGATCATTAAAAATTCAAAGGAGTGACTATGAAAAGTCTCAGTTCCAAATGCACTCCAGCAGCACTTCCTAACTGGGGGTGGCTGACAGAGCCAGAGTGAAGGGGACCAGGGAGTCCAGCAGCAGCCCCTACCCAGTTTTCAAGGCCAGGTTGGACACTGGGCCTTGGAACAATGTGGGATAATGGAAGGAGTCCCTGCTCGTGTCATGGGCTGGATGGGCTTTAAAGTCCCTTCCATGTCAGCCCATTCCATGATTTTGTGGTGACTAACAAGGGAACATTCCACATGCAGAGCAGCCAGTGACTATGAGCTCTCTAAGTTTAAACTCTCTTTGTGCAAGTCCCTTCTCTTCTACACAAAAACTCTGATTTAGGAACCTTGCAGAATCACAGTGGGAAGGAACCCAAAGGGATCATCCAATCCCACCCCTGTCCCTGCCCAGACCTCACAAGAACCCTCCTGGAGCATCCCTGGCAGCGCTGCCCAAAGGCTCCTGGAGCTGTGGCAGCCTCAGGGCCGTGCCCATTCCCTGGGGTGCTCACCTGCCTGCTGTGCCAGCCTGCAGGCCTCCCCAATCCTCTTTCCCGTGAGGCAGCTGAAGACGGCCTCGACGTGGCTGCCGTGGCGGCACAGGGACACCTCGTCCTCGATGCGCGCGGCCGCCGTCTCCGACAGCCAGCGCGAGAAGGCGCGGCGCCGCTCCAGCGCCAGCACGTACTCGCTGGGCTCCTCCAGGCTGGCCTCCAGCTCCTTCAGCTTGCCCCAGATGGCTTCACACAACGTCCAGGCCAAGCACCAGTGCTTCACAACGCCTGTGGGGATGGCACAGACAGCGTCAGCAGTGCACGCACAGAACTTGGAGGGGCTCGCGGGAGGATGAGCCTGGAGGGCTCCCTGTGCCCCCACCCTGCAGGGCTCCCTGTGCCCCCACCCTGCAGGGCTCCCTGTGCCCCCAACCCTGGAGGGCTCCCTGTGCCCCCACCCTGCAGGGCTCCCTGTGCCCCCAACCCTGGAGGGCTCCCTGTGCCCCCACCCTGGAGGGCTCCCTGTGCCCCCACCCTGCAGGGCTCCCTGTGCCCCCAACCCTGGAGGAGCTCCCTGTGCCCCCAGCCCTGGAGGGCTCCCTGTGCCCCCAATTCTGGAGGGGCTCCCTGTGCCCTCACCCTGGAGGGCTCCCTGTGCCCCCACCCTGCAGGGCTCCCTGTGCCCCCACCCTGCAGGGCTCCCTGTGCCCCCAACCCTGGAGGGCTCCCTGTGCCCCCACCCTGCAGGGCTCCCTGTGCCCCCAACCCTGGAGGAGCTCCCTGTGCCCCCAGCCCTGGAGGGCTCCCTGTGCCCCCAATTCTGGAGGGGCTCCCTGTGCCCTCACCCTGGAGGGCTCCCTGTGCCCCCAACCCTGCAGGGCTCCCTGTCCCCCTAATCCTGGAGGGTTCATTATCCCCACCCTGCAGGGCTCCCTGTGCCCTCACCCTGGAGGATTCACTATCCCTCAGTCCTGGAGGAGCTCTCTGTCCCTAACCCTGGAGGGCTCCCCGTGCCCCCAACCTTGGAGGGCTCCCTGCCCCCCCAACCCAGGAGGGTTCACTATCCCTCAGTCCTGGAGGGCTCCCTGCCCCCCCAACCCTGGAGGGCTCCCTATCCCCCCACCCTGCAGGGCTCCCTGTCCTTCCACCCCAGAGGGCTCCCTGTGCCCCCAGCCTGGAGGGGCTCCCTCTCTCCCAACCCTGTAGGGCTCCCTGTGCCCCCACCCTGGAGGAGCTCTCTGTCCCCCAACCCTGGAGGGTTCCCTGTGCCCCCCACCCTGGAGAGCTCCCTTATCCCCACCCTGTATGGCAGGGACTGCCCAGGGATATTTGGAGTGCTCATCCCTGGAGGTGGCACTGGAGGTAACACTCAGTGCTCTGGGCTGGGGACAAGGTGGGCACTGGGCACAGCTGGGACTCCCCAAGCTGGAAGGGCTTTTCCAACCCAAACCATTCCGTGAAAAGGATCATTCTGCACTCACTCTCTGCCATAGTGGGATCCTCAGATGCTTTCCTGGCCCAGTCAGCATAGTCATGGATAGCAGAGACTCCGGGGTTGGGGGCCAGGAGAGGACAGGCCTCATCCATGTGGACAGTGCTGTGCTTCAGCTTTATCTCCAGAGGGGTGAGATACAGCTCCTTGTCTCTGTCCATCTTCCATTGTTCCAAGCTCAACTTTTCCACATGCACTTTGAAAGGGGATTCTGTGAGTCTGGAGGAAAAGAAGAGACAGACCAGGTAGTAAACATTCTCCATGTTCTCCATGCAAGTGGACAGCTCATCCTAAAGCTTTTCCTAATTACCACAACAATAAAACATGACCCAAGGCATGAAGATCCTGGGCAGAGTCTGGGATCCTGGAGCCAGGCTTTGGGACCCTGAACAACCTGGGGTAGTGGAAGGTGTCCCTGGCCACAGCAGTGGGTTGGAATGAGATAATCTTTAAGTCTCCAAACCCAAACCTTCTCTGATTTGGCAAATAAACCATGACTGAGCTCTCCAGGGGCAGCAAGCACACCTTCACCCCAGCTCATTCCTCAGCACTTCAAATATGCTGGAGAACATCCAGACAAGCTTTCTGGAGCACTTCAGTGGTGGGACTGGGCAATATTCCAGTCTAGTCCAGG
>NC_139763.1:493508-743508 GCF_965231275.1 Zosterops lateralis
CATTCAAATTGCCTCATGTGAACTTGTCCCTGCTGAAATCTCTTTCTTTCATGTCCCACAACACCAAAGCCCTACTCACGATTTGGGAGCGACAGGAGTGGGCAGGAACCCGTATTCCACGGGCTCAAAGGGAGCGTCCTCCACCTCGCTGGAGCCGCTCAGCTGGTCCCCGCAGTTCACCAGCGTCCAGTTGGGCCCCCAGCCCACGCGGAAGGAGCGCCCCATGAAGAGCCCCATGTCCATCAGGAGCTTCCCTTTGCCGTAGGTGATGGATCTCTCCAGGGGGACGAGGCCGCGCTGCCGGCGGGCGCCCACGGTCCTGACCTGCGCCTCGGGCGGGGCTGTGGGCACCGAGAACGCCGGGGCCAGCGGGGACAGCGCCCAGGGGGTGGCCCCGGGGGGACTGCCCCCCACCCTGGGGCCCTTGGACTCTGCCACAGCACCACCAGAGCTCTGCAGGAGGACGCTGGCAAATTTGGACTGCAGCAGCCCAGACCCTGGTGGGGAAAAGCAGGAAAAACAAGTCAGGGGAAGGGCAGCTGTGTTTCAGGGGCGTTGAGAGGGATTTTGGGAATTCTCAGAACTGCCGGTGGCAAATGTCTGGATGGGGTGATGTGACGTGGAGCTAAGTGTGACTGTGTGCAGTGCTGAGTCTCACTGACCCTCCAGCACTGCCCAAAGGAACAGAGGGGTGTTCCCAGGAAGGGGAAAGGCACAGCCCCACCCCAAACTGGGCCATTCCTGATTTAATGTCAGAATTGGGACATCAGTGGAGTGTCACACAGATCAGCAGGGCTCACTCTGGCCCCACACAGCCCTCAGGTCTGTCCCTGTCAATCATGGGCTTTGAATTGATTAACAGATCTGAATTAATGGGGTTTTTTAATCCTGGCTGTTCCCAGAGGCATTCCTCAGTATCCCCATGGAAAGCACCACTTAGTGACTGCACTGGGTGAAAGGGCAGGGTTTGGGCAGTGGAGGAATCTGCTTTGGGCTGCCCTGTGCAGGGCACAGCTGTGAGACCCACCACAGGCCACCTCCAAATGAAGCTGCAAAGTTGGTGCCTCTGGGAGATCTTAAAAGGGGGAAAAAATCCACACAAGCAGAGAAAAATAAAAAAAAAGAACAAAGAGAAAAAAGTGAAAAGAGCAGTGCAAGCATCAGAGGAGGAGGTGAGGAGGAGCTCCAGGCACTCACAGCCCTCAGGGCAGGGCTTGTGCTGGAGCAGGGAATGAACACAGGAGGAAGGAACTGCTGCAGACACCACGATTTTGCCTGTTGGTGTTAAAATTCACCTTTCTTCACACTGTCTGTGGTTTCTCACCATACCTGGGTGTCTTTTCTGTCCTTGTGATTTTGAAATGGGCAGCCTCGGGGAGCAGATCTCTTGGGAAGTGTCCATCTTAACAAGTGGCTTCCCAGGATAATCCAGGATCAAATCCAGGTCGTCATCATCAGCAAGCAAGGAAGCTTTCATGATCTGAGGATGTGGGAAGCCAAGCCAGAACATCAGCAATCCCTCCCACAGCAGCAGCTCACTAAGCTCATCAAAATAGCTCTTCCCACCCAAAAACCCTCCTACGTGCAGCACGTGAGCAAACACCACAGCCCTGCTGCAAACATTGCAGGGAGCAGGGGAGGCACAGCTCAGGCTTGTTGCCTGATGGGTGAGATTTTACAACTCCTTGTTCCATCAGTGCACAGGACTTGTTGGAGTGACATCCCATGATAATTCTGATTTCTCAGCTCTTAGCTCTGTCTGCTGTTTGTCAGCTTAAGGAATAACTTCTGGTCTATTTTTTATTACAGGTAGAAGCTTGAAATGTTTAAGGTTCTGTCCTTCCACAAAAATTTCCAAGGACTGGAGGGACAGGACACAGAGAATGGGTTTCCAGTGCCAGAGGGCAGGGCTGGGTGCGATCTGGGG
The DNA here is from genome assembly GCF_965231275.1 of Zosterops lateralis. NCBI lineage: Eukaryota > Metazoa > Chordata > Aves > Passeriformes > Zosteropidae > Zosterops > Zosterops lateralis. Next base: position 495,436 of record NC_139763.1, read on the forward strand.
CAGGAATTGTTCCCTGGCAGGGTGGGCAGGCCCTGGCACAGGGTGCCCAAAGCAGCTGTGGCTGCCCCTGGATCCCTGGCAGTGCCCAAGGCCAGGCTGGACATTGGGGACAGTGGGAGGTGTCCCTGCCATGGCAGGGCTGGCACTGGGTGGGATTTATGGCTTTTCCCTGTCCAAATTTTCTGTGGTACTGTGAAATAAAAGCATCAACACCAAGCCCCAAATCAAGACCACCTACCCCAAAACAAAAAATAACAAAAAGAAAAAAAATGACAAGAGGTTTTTCTTTATCAAGGCAGAAGTGGCCCAAGGCAGCTGCTCTATCAATTCAGCTCATCCCAGTGCTAACACACCACAGTTCTGAGGGCTGAGCTCTGCCTTTCAGGTGTTCCATGCCAGCACTGAGCCTTCCCCAGCACAGAGATGTGGTGTGTGAGCTCAATGTCACTCCCAGGGCTGCACTGATCATTACAGCCTGGTGTGTAAACACCCTCGGGGAGGGAAATGCACCCTTGAGAAGTGCTCCCTCCCTTTCCCAAGCCCCCTCCAGGAGAGGGGAGGGCAGCACACACTGACCTGCAGCACGTAGGGGTTGATGCCCTGGGTGGAGGCGATGTGTGTGGACGCTGGCACAGCCTCCTGCTCCTCGGCCAGGTCCTCTGCCAGGGCCTCCTGGGCTGGCTCCTGGGTGATGTCTGCCATGTCACTGTCCAGCTCCACCACCCTGCCCAGCTGCTCCAGCTCCGGGGGCTGCGGAGACAGAGGCCAGGTCACACCACAGCACGGCACAGCCAGCACAGCCACGGCACGCCTGGCTCTGCCAAGGCTCCACACCGAGGGCAGGGATGGACACACAGAACCTGCAGGGTGTGCCGTGCCAGGGAAGGAGCAGTCCCACAGCAGCGCTGCCCTCCTGGAGTTTTCCCACTTCTGCCATTCACTTTAGGAAATTGTTCTTCAGTTTTCCAGTTCTCACGTGCCCAGCGAAGGGAGAGCTCTGTGTGTGCCCTGCCTCCCTCCCCTCCTCCCAAACCCATTCCCTGTGGCACAAACTCCAATCCCAGAGTCTACATTCCACACAGATCTGCATTTTACACAGTTACTGTGAGGGTGGGCAGGCCCTGGCACAGGGATCCCTGTCCCTGGATCCCTGGCAGTGCCCAAGGCCAGGTTGGACACTGGGGACAATGGGAGGTGTCCCTGCCATGGCAGGGCTGGCACTGGGTGGGATTTAAGCTCCTTCCAACCCAAACCCTTCCATGGGTAACTGCTCACACAAGCTGTAGTTTTGCCCTGCTCTCTCTGTGGGACCTGAGCTCCCTTGTACTGGTTTGGTTCCAGTTTAACCATCCCACGACTCAGCTTTGTGTCCAGTGAAAGCCTCATGCTTCCCCAAAAAAACCACAGTGCAGACCACTGAAGTGATGCAAAAACAGGAGTGAGGAAACTGAGGCAGGGAGGGTCCTGGGAATCCTGCTCAGAGATTAAGGAGCACATTCACGAGGCTGTGCTCAGCTCTGTAGAACCAGAGGATGGGGGAAGGTTCCCAGCTGAGGTAAAATTGCCTGGGGGCTCTGTAAAGACAGAGCTGAGTAGCAGACACAGAATCTGAGCCTGGCCTTGCATGTGGAACAGATTTACAAGTCAAAATATGGTTACAAACACACAAGTTTCACTGCTCCCTTCATTGGGCTTTAATGCACCAGGCTCCCTTGCCACATTAATAAATTCATCAATGTTTAACTTAGGGAAGACAAAACAAAAACCAAGTCTAGATACTAAATGTTTCTTACAGCCCAAATAACAGTATTACCAGATGTGTTCTGCACCAAGAGTCTGGAAAGGTTTAAGAAATGCTATGATGTTTCTTAGGGTTTTAGGAAACTGATGTTTTTCCTAGTTTCAGAAATTAAAACCGAAGTTAATGTTATGCAAGTCAGACAGGTTAATCAAACTGGAGGGGGTTTTGTTAAGTACACTGAATTCTGCAAGAATGTTTGAAAAGATCAAACATTTCCAGTATTCCTGAGTGTTTAAAACCTCAGCTCTGCTCCCCCCAGACTGAACATGAAGCAGGGAAAGGAGCTGAAGTGATGCTGTTGGGCAGCCACGTGTGGAGCTCAAAATGCAAATAATTAAGGATCTACTCCAGCAGAGGCATAAATGAGTGGGTGTTAATTAGCTGAGGAGCTGGGAGAGCTGGAGCTGGCAGCCCCCAGCCTGCCCCAGCAGCAGCACATTGTGCCCAGGGAGCATGATGGAGCTTCTGAGGGCCCCTCACCTGCCTGGAGAGCTCTGCTGTCCTGCCACACAAATGGTCAGCAGAGACTCTCACTGGACACCAGGGAAAAGCTCTATGTGAGAAACAGAACTACTGTGGTTGGAAAAGCCTCTGAGCCCACCCAGTCCAGCTGTCCCCCAACACTGACTGTGTCCCAAGTGCCACATCCACAGGGCTCTGTGATCCCTCCAGGGAGGTGACTTCACCACTGCCTTGGGCAACCTGTACCAGGGCTGGACAGCCCTTTTCAGGAAGGAATTTCCCCAATATCCAACCTTAACCTCCCCTGGCACAACTTGAGCGCATTTCCTGCTTCACCCTCCTGTCAGGGACTTGTGCAGAGCCACAAGGTCCCCCCTGAGCCTCCTTTTCTCCAGGCTCAGCCCCTTTCCCAGCTCCCTCAGCCTCTCCTGGGTCTCCAGCCCCTTTCCAAGCTCATTTCCCTGCCCCAGCCCCTCCAGGGCTCTCCTGCAGGAGCCAGAACTGGACACAGCCCTGGAGGTGTCACCCAGGGCCAGCACAGGGGACAATCCCTGCCCTGGGGCTGTGGCCACACCATGGCTGGGACAGCCCAGGGGCCATCAGCCTCCTGCCCACCTGGGCTCCTGGTATTCCCAGTGACTTGGCTCAAACACTGCCTGTGGATCAAACATTCCTGTGTAAGGTGGGCCCAGCCCTGAGGATGTTTTGCAAAGGTTTAAAGCAGTCACATCCAACACAAGTATGTTTACAAAGCCAGCATATAGCCAGCCTTATAAAAAGTATCGTTTTAATAAAAATAGAGCACATTCTTAAGATAGAGAGCAGACAGTCTTGCACACTAATGGTGGTAAAGGCAACTGAGTGCACAGCATCACTGTCCAGGCAGGCAGCACACGGCGGTGGCATTACGGGCGTGCATTTAATAGTCACAAAAACAAGGGTTCTTCCCGAGGAGGCGCAAATCTGCCAAACTCAGACTAGAATTCAAACAAGAAACAAGGGTTGAAAGCCTCCCCGCCCCGTCCTTAGGCTGAAATGCCAAGTGTCTCACAGGAAAACAACACGCAGCCACTCGGGCAGAGTTCAGAGGAGTTTCTGTGAGGCTTCACTCTCCAGACTGCACATTACTCCAACCACCCCCTTCTCCCAGGCACCAGCTATTCTCCAAATTCCACGTCATCAACCCCCTTTAGTCACTGTTCTCCTTCTACCTGAGCCGGGGGCGCTGGTTTGCCGTTCAGGGCCATCTGCTGGGCCAGCAGGTGCCCTGGGGGTGGCACAGGTGTGGTCTTTAACTTCTTGGTGTCCACTTTTGAAGAATGATCTTCCTCTTCTTCATCTGAATCTTGCAAGCCATACTTGGAGAAGTGTGCTACCTGGGTTAAGGAGAAGGACAAACGTGTCACAGCTTGGAAGGCCTGCACACTGGGAGGTGTAACTGTGCCCTATACAGGTATCCCTAACACACAACTCTTGGGACAAATCTGCAACAAATTCAGCCTCTCTACAGACCAAACCCACCTGCTCTAGGCAGGTTTGGGGTCACAGGTTCCACCACAGAGCTGCAGACCAGTTTGGACTGGGAGGGACCTTAAAGCTCATTCATGCCATGGGCAGGGGCACCTTCCATTAGTTCAAGTTGCTCCAAGCCCCATCCAACCCAACCTTGAACACTCCCAGGAATGAGGAGCTGCTTTGGTGAGGACAATTCTCACCAGAGCTAAGGGGCTTCAGACAGCTGTCCCAAGTTAGCAAATACCTGAATGACAAATTCTCAGAGCCTGCAGCCCCAGGGTGCTGGAATTCTGGAAACTCAGATTTGGGATTTTAGTATATAGTAATATACAGAGCAAGATTTTGGAGGATTTTGGGCATTGTCTAAGTCCTTCTTCTTCACCTTCTTCTTTCTTCTTCATGGGTGTCTTTTGCAACCCAAGACAACAGGTTTGGGTGGTTCTATGTAACTGGTTAATAAGGTCCCCATTGCACACATAGTTATTAGTTTTCAAATTATTAGAATTAGTTATTTGGTTTAAAGTAAAAATAATTTGGGTGGCATTCCCCAATTGGATGGATTGTCCTTGAAAAGACCTCACAGAGATAGAAAGGTGCTCCATTTTACCTCTGTTTTCTACCTTGCTAGTCAGAGCTCCGGACGCGTGAGGCCGTACTATGGATAATTAATAAACACTGAGTCCGAACAATAAACCGCGATTCCCGTGTGTTAATCCTGGCTCTAATGTGAAGAAGGAAAGAAGAAAAGGCCTCATCCCAGGGCAGGGGGCTCACCTTGAAGACCCAGGAGCCAGTCTCGGGGCGGTACTCCTTGAAGCGGGCGCCCTGCTTGCGGGACACGGCCTCCAGCCGGCCCTCGTAGTTCATCTCCGCCAGGCGCTCGGGGCTCTTGATCAGGCACCGCGACGTCTTGTCTGTGGGCCACACCCCGTCCAGAGTGACCTCAGCCCGCCTGCAAGGGCACAGGGGGATCAGGGACAACGGCCTCAGCCACCTGGGCATGCCAGCAGGGCACAGCCCTGCCCAGCAAAACTCCTATCAGCTCCTAAACCCAATCTGTCATACAGAAACTTGCAAATAACCCATCAACTCTGTAAACTGAATGCGTCATTTGGATTTGTCTCTTGGTTGCAGACTGTCAGGATTTTAATAATCAGCCTTATCTAACACTTACCTATTTAACCCTTCTCCAATGGGAGGTTTTTTTTCGTCGTCAGGGTAAACAATAACTTCTTTTCTCCGGATATGTACGATCTCATCCAGGTTTAAGTTCGTCAGATTTACCTCTCCTTCGAAGTAAATTGAGCCATAACCTGGCAAAACAACCCAAAAGGTCACAACTAAATTGTGGAAATTCATGTGCCAGAGCCCACGTTCCTGCTGTGCTCCTCCTGTCCCCACCCAGCCCTGTCCTGTCTGCTGAGCAAAGGGACACCTCCCTTCCCCCTGAGGAAACTCTGGAGGAGCTTTATCAACTTTGACACCAATATTGAAAGGCTGGGAGAGCTGGGAGTGCTCCCCTGGAGAGGAGAAGCTCCAGGGAGAGCTCAGAGCCCCTGGCAGGGCCTGAAGGGGCTCCAGGAGAGCTGCAGAGGGACTGGGGACAAGGGATGGAGGGACAGGACACAGGGAATGGCTTCCCAGTGCCAGAGGGCAAGGTCAGAGAGGATATTAGAATGGAATTCTTCCATGGGAGGGTGGGGAGGTCCCAGAGAAGCTGTGGCTGCCCCTGGATCCCTGGAAATGTCCAGTGCCAGGCTGGATAGGGTTTGGAGCACCCTGGGATGGGTGGAAGGTGTCCCTACCCATGGAGTGAGATGAGCTTTAATGCTCCTCCCAAACCAAACCAGCCTGTGACACTGGGATCTATTGTATCTGAAAACCCAACAAAACTTTGATGCACGCTGCCCCCAAGGCAGGGGATGTGGTTACAGTCAGGCTGAGGGGTTGGAGCTCGGGTTCCCTGGATGAGGGGAAGGCCAGGAGGGCCAGGGGGGCTCACCCCTGCGGCCGATGGTGAAGTCGGTGACGATACATTCCTTCCTGTCGTTGGTCAGCCGGGCCAGCTCCTCCAGGGATGGGATGGTGTAGTAGCCAGCCCGAGTCAGAACAATCCCTGCAACACAGCACTCCCTGAGAACAGGGCTGGCAGCAATGTGTCAACATTCCCACACTGTCAACCCACTTCTTCTGCCAGCCTGAACAGCTGGAAGCCTCAGAGGAACTGAGAACTGGGGCACCCAAAGGCAACAGACACCAGAACACCTTCAATCCACAGGTGCCTCCAGAGCACATCACACCAACTGCTCTGGCAAGCTCTGCCAGCCCAGGACCTGCCAGAGAGCAGCAGGCCTGCAAACAGGAAGGGAAGGTGTGCAGGGAGAAGGAAAACTGCAAATTCATCAACGCTTGACGGAAACACCCTCCCAGCTTTAGTACCCTGGGGCCTCAGGCACTGCTGATCAAGCTGGAACTTCTGCTACATTTAACAGGCTCCAATCCTTCTTCATCTATTAATTTCTCCAATCATCCTCCTATTTCCCCATAAGCATTTTGCATCTAGAGACATTTCTTTTGCACACATCACCTGCCAGTTTCATTACATGCCATGTAAGTATTACCTGGAAGGACTAACAAACTTTTTCCCTTTACCTCCTCAAGTTTAAAAAAACCCAACACGCGTGATATAAAAATTTAAATATACGGGACATATATGTGGGATAAAATTCAAATATACGTGGGATAAAATTCAAATATATGTGGGATAAAATTCAAATGCTCCTTGACTCAGCAGGTAAAATTCCTGCTCTAGGTAAGGAAAAGCAAGATTTGCATTCTGGTGGAAGGAGGAGGGAAGAAAGCAAAAGCTGAGAGTGTGTTGTGGTTTTGGTTTGAATTTTTTGGCTGACGTACTATTTATGTGGTGGTTTTACATTTGCTGGATTTTGTTTATTAACTGGGAGATAGGATTTTGGGAGAAAAAGGTGGAACAGGTTCAATTAAAAAAAAATAAAAAGAGACAGTATATGTCAATAAAATCTAAGAAAAGAGGAAAAAGAAAAATAAGCCATTTAAACACTTTTTCCCTACTCCAAATTCTTTACTTTATGCAGAGAGAAAACTACGATTTTCAGCCACGGTGTCAAAGAACAGAGAGAACCGTGCAGAAAACTCTCCCCCTCCAGTCTCACCTGCAGGGTGCAGCTGGTGGCCGGGCTCGGCCTCCTTGTCCCACTCCTCCTGCAGGGAATCCTCCTGGAAGGAGGCGTCCTCGCTGCTGCCCTCCAGGCCGTTGCGCAGCGCCGCGCGCATGTTCAGCGCCACGATGGTGTCGTCCACGCCCGCCTGAGCCTTGTGCCCACTCCCCTCTGGTGTCTGGGGAATGGGCTTGGCGATGGGGTTGGTGTAAAACCTGGTCACCTCGTGGGTCTCCTCCTCCTCTTCCCGCTCCCCGTCCTGCCTGTGGTTCTCCTCGGGAGGTACTGACAGGAAGAACCTGGGCACAGAAGGATGGTGTGGATTATTTACCTCCGAGGGACTCACATCAATGTTCCTGCGCAGGGGCAGGAGCTGGGCTTGGATGATCCCTGTGGGGATCCCTGTGCTCAGAAGACTCTGGGATTCCATGAGTAAATTCTGCTCTTTCCACATAAAGAGCCAACAGGACTACACAAACTAGAGTGTCAGTGATTATTCCCCTTCCCTCTGCTCCTGCTGGACCACTTCTGCCACTGAGGTCCCCATTGCAGCAAGGACAGTGGTGAGACTGGCACAGTCCCCACGATGCTGGGGACCAGTAATTATTTCTCTTCCCTCTGCTCCTGCTGGACCATCTCTGTCACTGGGGCTCCCACTACAGCAAGGACAGTGGTGAGACTGGAACAGTCCCCACGATGCTGGGGACTAAGCCACGTGCCCTGAAACAGGGAGCTCAGGCTGGAGAGAAGCCTCAAGAAAGGGTGTAACAGCAACCCCACAGCTCCAAACCCTCTGCCCCACAGGGCCAGGGTGATCTCATTCCCACAGCAGCTCTTGTTTTAGTAGGTTTCAATAAAATCAACATGGTGAGCTGGGCAGGAGGTTTTTTCCAGACTCTGATTAAAAGAAAATCAAGGGAAAAATCAGAGTTCAACTGAAATACAGCCACAGGTTTTTTAGAAGAGGGTGGAATTCTGGCTTTTGAGGGGCAGGATGTAGCCTTAGAAGTTCCTCATGCTAATCTGTACAAAATACATATCTAGAAAATAGAAATACGAGACATGAGGATCAGTGGAGCTCCCCTGCAATTCCCACATCACTGAGGACTGATCAGGAGAGGTTCTTCTTCCCTCAGAGTCAGGTTTAGCACTTCCCCCAAGGAATGTCGTGGTTTCTTGCTACAGAGAAGGAAGAGAGACTCATCCAGGTGAAGAGTCCCTGCCCTGTGACCCGGATTTTGGGTGGGGTGACCTGGCAGTGCCCACACAGGAAGAACACATGGCGAGGAAATGCATCTCCCAGCAGGTGAACTGCTGTCAATGAACAGGGAAGTGGCTTCCCTGAAAAGAAGTGGCTGCTGCAGAGCAGTGATTGAGGAGCAGGCAGGACCAGTCTGCATTTCTGGGGATGCAGCCCAGCAGGGTGACACTCACCTGTCCCCATTCTCAGGGGACACAGCCCAGCAGGGTGACTGGCACCTGTCCCCACTCTCAGGGGACACAGCTCAGCAGGGTGACACTCACCTGTCCCCATTCTCAGGGGACACAGCCCAGCAGGGTGACACTCGCCTGTCCCTGTTCTCTGGGGACACAGCCCAGCAGGGTGACACTCGCCTGTCCCTGTTCTCTGGGGACACAGCCCAGCAGGGTGACTGGCACCTGTCCCCATTCTCTGGGGACACAGCCCAGCAGGGTGACACTCACCTGTCCCCACTCTCAGGGGACACAGCCCAGCAGGGTGACTCTCACCTGTCCCCATTCTCTGGGGACACAGCCCAGCAGGGTGACACTCACCTGTCCCTGTTCTCTGGGGACACAGCCCAGCAGGGTGACACTCACCTGTCCCTGTTCTCTGGGGACACAGCCCAGCAGGGTGACTGGCACCTGTCCCTGTTCTCTGGGGACACAGCCCAGCAGGGTGACTCTCACCTGTCCCTGTTCTCTGGGGACACAGCCCAGCAGGGTGACACTCACCTGTCCCTGTTCTCTGGGGACACAGCCCAGCAGGGTGACACTCGCCTGTCCCTGTTCTCTGGGGACACAGCCCAGCAGGGTGACTGGCACCTGTCCCCATTCTCTGGGGACACAGCCCAGCAGGGTGACACTCACCTGTCCCCACTCTCAGGGGACACAGCCCAGCAGGGTGACTCTCACCTGTCCCCATTCTCTGGGGACACAGCCCAGCAGGGTGACTCTCACCTGTCCCTGTTCTCTGGGGACACAGCCCAGCAGGGTGACTCTCACCTGTCCCTGTTCTCTGGGGACACAGCCCAGCAGGGTGACTGTCACCTGTCCCTGTTCTCTGGGGACACAGCCCAGCAGGGTGACTCTCACCTGTCCCTGTTCTCTGGGGACACAGCCCAGCAGGGTGACACTCACCTGTCCCCATTCTCGGGGTACTCTGAGGGCGATGCCAGGTCCTCGTTCTCTCGGCTCACGGGAGAGAACAAGTTGCTGCTGTTCAGGTTCTTCAGAACCAGCTTCTTGATGCTCTTCCTGAAAACACAACACACCAAAGAAGGGAAATTTGGATCTATCTACTGCATAAATATATACTTTGTACTTAATTCAGATGCTCCAGGAACCAGCTCTAAGACCTGTTCCCACACTCAGGACGTATCAAGTCTCCCGTAAGAGATCCCAGAATTTTTGGGGAATTCCATTCAAGGCTCTGGTTTATGAAGAGGTGTAAAGAGCAAAAGCCAGAGAAAGGCTCAAAGCCCAAGTTCAGCAAACCACAGTGTTCTCAGTTTCCTAAATCAGCTTTTCTACAAGCACAGAAGGTCTGGCCCACAGGTGCAGGTTCATTTTACTGCAGGGTCACTTCAGTCTTCTGCTCTTTGTTTTTACTTAACTCCAAACCTTTCAAAACCCCCTATTTGCCACTGATGTACCTAAAAACTGAACCCAAAGCTTCACTCAGGCAGATTCATGATTTATTTCTCACAGAAACATCTGTGGATCTGAAACAGAACCAGGGCTGGGATAAAACCACCAGAAATCTGCCTCCATACTATGGGCATGAGCAAACTTGATGACACACCCAGTTGAGGAGCAGGAAGTGTTACCCTGTGCAAGCTTGCTTTGTCAGAATTCCTGAATTACTTCATAGGAGCTTTGCTCCCATTATGGGCTGACCTCATTTTACAGCTTATTTGGCCTTAGGAGTTTAAGCTGAACCTTTTTACCTCCCCTACAGAAAACAGTTCTAGTGAAGTCTTACTGACAATTCATTATTGTTCTTCCAACCTGAACCAGGGCACAAAATCACAAGATTTAGGATAACACACAGGAGTTTACAGAAGACTCTCACACAGAGACAAAAGAGAAGCTCACTTTGGCATGAAGGCTCCATTGGACAAGGAGGGCTCATCATCATCCAGCCCATCAAAGAGCTGTGACTTGGCCGAGCCGGCCGACTGCAGGGCCTTGGGCCGCACTCTGGTGGCCGGGCGAGGGGTCAGCTTGTAGTGGGTGGGCGTTGTCAGGGCCTTCTGGGCTGCTGGGTTGGTGGGCTTCAGCCTCTGCAACACAAACAGGGGCAGGGGACATCTCAGACACAGGACAGAGCTCTAGGGAGCTCCAGCCCAGGGCTCTGAAAGGCAAACGGGGTGATACGTAAAGGGGAAGCAGTAACTGCACCCAGGTTAGAGGGCTCCGTGCACAGCCCCAGCCCTATCCATCAGCCTGGATCCATGTGCAGGACCCAGCCCCAGCCCGGATCCATGTGCAGGACTCAGCCCCAGCCATCAGCCTGGATCCATCAGCTGGGGTTCCAGCTGCCAGGCAGGACTCAGTCCCATCCATCAGCCTGGATCCGTGAGCCCCCTGAGGCTTCAGCTGCCAGGCAGGACACAGCTCCAGCCCCAGCCATCAGTCTGGATCTATGTGCAAGACCCAGCTCCAGCCCCAGCCTGGATCCAACAGCCAGGGCTCCAACTCCCAGGCAGGATTCAGCCCAGATCCATCAGCCAGGGCTCCAGCTGCCAGGCAGGACTCATCTCCAGCCCCTGGGATCTGTCCTGTGGCAGCAGCCACTTAGAACCTCCCCTGATACCTCAAAAGCCTGGGAAGTGTTTGTTCTATCACCTTTTGAATAAAGTAGCAGGGAAAGGTTTCTCAGAGACTCTCAGAGATGTCCTAAGCGAAGCACTACAGTTATTCCAACCATTAACAATTAACCCAATCAGCAGCAGTGGGCACAGGAGCTCCACAGCCAAGGTTGTGGTGCAGGCAAAAGCAGGAAATCATGGAGTGGTTTAGGTTGGAAAGTACCTTAAAGATTAAGCACTTCCAACCCCCCTGCTGTGGACAGGGAACTTTCCACTGGAATAAAATCGAGCCCTTTGTGTCCTGGGGGGTAAAAAGCCACTGCACCACTGGGAGAGCAGAGAGGGTGACTTACCTGGCTGCTCACTGTGCACTGAAGTGAACACTGCACACAGACCAGAGTAATTTCAATTCCCACCCATGAAATGAGCTCAGTGTTGATGTGCACTCACCTCCTCCTTCTTCTTTGGGTCTGACATGGGGTTTCTGAAGAGTGGGGAGTCCCCAAAGGGGGAGTAGGCCAGGCTGTTGAGGTGCTGCTGCAGGACAGCCTGCTGGGCTGCAGAGGCATTGGGGTCTGTCAGGGCTACAAAGGAGCAGCAGTTCAGTGTTAGAGACCTGGGAACAGAACCAGGGCAGGCAGACACACAGCAGCTCTCAGAGCATCTCCTTCCTCCATCAGTGTGCAACCATATTCATTGAGTCCTCAGGGGTAAAAAGCTGAGGGCACAGAGAGCTACAGGGCAATGGAAAGAGCCTGGTCTGCCAGAATATTCAACTAATGCAGCTGCCTTCTGAAAAGATGTGCAGGGAAACCACTTCATGCAGAATATTGACATTACTGCTTGAATTTGACATTACCACAACCATACAGGTCTAGAGTCCCCTCTACAATGGATTTTAAATCTTGTCTCTCTGTCTTAAAGCATTTCACTTTAATTCCTATTAAAATGCTCAAAAACTTCACCCCATGAAACATTCAAGCCATCAAAAGCAGTTTAACTCTAATTCCAACAAACCCATGTTGGATTTGGGCATTCCCACAGAACAACAAAACCACTCTCAGAACAACAGCTTGCTGCCAGGGTCTGCAGGGAGTCAGGAGGAGAGCTGGAGACAGCTGGGCCTTATTTTTGTTCCAGTGGCACAGCATTCCTGTTAACAAAGGCCTCTCCTACATGGAACTACTGAAAAAGCCAATACTGCCCTTTCCCTTTTTTTTTTTTTTTTTTTTTTGGTGCACATTTATTCTTGGTGCCCCAAATTCAGTGATGGGTAAATGTTACTAATCTCGAAGACAAAGCTTTAAAATAATTGCAATTACTGGACATGCAAAGCAACTTGGAATTCTTTTAAATATATACATTTAGCTTTCAAAAAAAGGGTGATAAACATGGTCTGCAGTGTGACTGAGAACAGAAGTGGCCTCAAGGAGACGTTCTGTCCTCCCAAAGCCTCAGGGAGGGTGTGATCCCGTGTTCAGGCACAAGGAACAAGGCAGCAGGTCCAGGGACACTCACCTACAGCAGGCTGGGGTGCCCCGAAGCCCAGGGTGGCTGTGGAGGTGTTGAATCCTGGGGCTCCAAATGCTCCAGTTCCCAGGGTTCCCCCCAGCTTTGGCTGGGTGTTTCCAAACAAGGATGTCTGTCCTGCCCCCAGAGCTGTGACAGGAGAGGGGACTGTCATTTACCACAGGACTGGGACAAGTTTACAACACAACAAAGAATCAATTCCTTATCAAACTGCAAGGAACACTCTCCATGCCCATGGATGCTGCAGGCACTCAAATCTGTGATCAGAGCAGGGGCTGAGCACAGAGGATCTCACCAGTCTCACCCCATTTCTGCCAGGCCCCTTGGCATTGTGCTAAGAATCTCCCCTTGGAGCTGCCCTGAGCCATCCTGGCCTGCAGCTGGAACATGCCCAGCCTTCCCTAACTCAGTTACAGCAATGCCCAGGCTGGACCAGCACTGCAGCCTGAGGGCTGAGGCTGCCCAGAAATAATCTGGGAACTGCTTACCTGTTCCAAAGCCTGTCCCAAGTCCAGTGCCCAGAGTCCCAGTTGCAGGCTTATTTCCAAACAAGCTGTTTCCAGCAGTGTTGGCACCAAAACCTTCAACGACAGAACGAGCAGCTCGTTAGAGATGAAATTAAAACCATGTATTTAAATAAATAAGCTTCACAGGGTCGAAGAGCCCTGCCAAAGTCAAATTTCTCACTGTTTCCAGCAGTGCAGGTTAAACTGACAATCAGCAAGAAGGGACTTTACTGGTAATAAACACATTTTAGTTATAAATGCAGCATTAAAGCAGCACAGAAAAATGCTGGGCTGCCTTCTTAAGCTTTTTCAGTTTTTAACAAACTTCAAAGTTTCCCCGAGAGGCAGAGCTGACATGATGCTGCTGTACCTGGCAACAGAGTAAAACGTGCTGGGTTTTTTGAGTGCCTGGAGGGAACAAACCTCATCTCATCCTGTTTACACCACACACTCGTTTCTCTGACCCTCACCACAGAGCAGGTGGGAGCTCAGATCTGCACAGCTCAAGGGCAGGGCTGTAACTGCATCAGGGCCACCCCAAATCCACCATCAGCTCAGTTCCACTGCAGGTGCTGACCCCATCCCATGCTTGGTTAGTGCACAAAGCCAGGATTAAACTGACAAACTGCAGGTGTGCACCACCAACCCCCTGGAATCCAGCTCCACTCCTCCTGTGAACTGCCACACAGGGAAACCAAAGGCACACACTGCAGAGGTTGGCCTCCATCAAACAGTGCCAACATCCTGGTGGGGCTGTGGAGACCCCGACCAGCAGAACAAGAACTCAAAAGCACCTTTCACACCCCTGGAAAGTTTGCCCAGGACTGCTCAGCACAGTCAATCTCTGCTTGCCGAGGTGCTGCCCTGGTTCAGAGCACTGAGAACTTCATTTGGCAAGGACCTAAAAAATCACCCAGCTCCCTTGAGTTCTGCCCTGTCTATCCCGGCAGGCCCCACTGCCCTTAAATAACCAACACAGAACAGCACTGCAGGAAAGGGATGGCAGGATCCAACCCCCTCCTACTCACTCTGGTACACAGTTTTGTTGCTCAGAAATGCAGAATTACAAAGGCAGAGGAGATTTCAGAGTGCCATGAAAAAAGCTGCCCCTCCCTTCAGCCATCCCTACACATTCCTGCTGCTCAGTCACACACTGACCCAACACCAGCTCTCACATCAGAGGCCACCAGAACACACCACAGGCCTCAGGACTTTGGTCCTTCTCTCTAAGGACAACAACAGTCATCAGGTAAACTGTACCTGACTCATTTCACCTTCACTGCAGGGCAGGATCTCCTGACACCAGCCCAAGGCCAGGGATCACTGGTGTTACCCCAATTCTCCCAGTGCTGCTGTGCCAACACAGGGTGTTCACAGCCTCCTAACAAACCCCTCTGCTCCCCAAATCTCTGATTTCAGGAGTTTTCAACCACAGAATTACAGAATGGTTGGAGTTGGAAGGGACCTCTGGATGTCCCCCAGGCCAACCCCTGCCCTCAGCAGTGACACAGGGACGTGTCCAGGGGGGTTTGGGATGTCCCCAGACAGGGACACTCCAGCCCCTCCCTGGGCAGCTGCTCCAGGGCTCTGCCCCTCCATGGGAGGAAGTTCTTCCTCAGGCTGGGCTGGAATTGTTGTGTTTTAGTTCCTGCCCATTGCTGCTTGTGCTGTCACTGGCAGCACTGAGAGAGTCTGGCACACCCTGACAGCCCTGGAGAGATGGGATGGGACACCTGGAGGGCTGATGGGATATCTGGATGGGATATTTGTACGGAATGGTGAGATTTTTGTGTGGACTGGTGGGATGGTCTGACAGGACCCCCCTCTCAGCCTTCCCTTCCCCAGAGTGCCCAGGCCCAGCTCCCACAGCCTCTCCTCCCCAGAGATGCTCCAGACCCCAGATCATCTCTGTGCCCTTCCCTGGACCCTCTCCAGCAGCTCCTGGCCTTCCCAGGACTGTGGAGCCCAGAAGTGACCAGGACACCCCAGATGAGCCTCCCTGGAGCTGAGCAGAGGGGCAGGATCCCCTCCCTGACCTGCTGGAATGCCCTTCCCAATGCTCCCCAGGATTCCAGGGGCTCTCCTGCCCATCCCAGGCTGACAATTCCCTTAAGGACTCACCAAAACAGTGGCACTTGACCATCTATTCTCAAGTCAGGGAGCCCCAGCAGAGCAAAGGCACAACCAGCACATTCCCCTGCAGCAGGGCCATTGCTCCCTGACAATTCCAACACTACAATACCCAGCATGTGCTCTCTGCAGTGTGGGGTACACACAGCAGGGATTTAAATGATGGAAACCACCCCTTTTTCCCCTGTCCCCGGGCTGGAAGGGGTTGCAGGGGCTGCTGAACCCAGAGCAGGCTGTTACCGAAGAGGCCCCCGCCCGTGGTGGTGCCGAAGGAGGGAGCGCTGGTCGTGGTGGCTCCAAATCCAGCAGGCTTGTTCCCAAACAGGGTCTGGAAGGAAAACAACAGCACTTTGGAAACCTGGCATGCTGATCCCACAGGAATTCTATCAGTGTTTGGCTGCAGGCAAGGGAGCAGAACTAAAGCCAAGCACAGCAGAGCCCCCCCAGCCCACCCTCCCAGGAATGGGGGGCTTCCCAAGAGCCCCAAAAGCAGCTTGAGGGCCAAACTCAAGAGGGACTTTTCCAATCTCAGTGATCCTGTGATCTTTGCTCCACCAGAACCAAAAATTACTAAATATCAAAACCCAAGGTTGGTTTTGGTCCATCACAACTTACAACTTGTATTTCCGACCCAGGCCCTGAGAACCTCAGTATCTCCTGCTGCTTTCATCACTCCACACATCACTTGTTAAAAAAATGACTCTACTACACCTGTTTATCCTCCAGTTTACAGCCAAGCACCTGACTTTTGTATCTCAGACATCTGAATTCCTAATTCCTTAATTCCTAAGCCAAGACAACCTCTGTGAAGGTCAGCACCCAGAACAGGGCTCTGCTTGGATTTCTCTCTTTATCACAAAGGCACAGACATACCGAACCACCAACACCAAATCCCGTGTTGGCTTGTCCAAAAAGGCCAGTTCCCGTTCCAAATCCAGTCCCAGCATTTGTATTGGCAGCTGTCCCAAAAAGGCCTCCAGGCTGCGAGGGCTGGGTGACCCCAAAGAGACCCTACAAACAGGAACCAGGTTAAGGTAATGCTCCCAGGCTTTTCCAAGTCCAGCACTGACAACAACAAATCCAACACACGAAATCAGGCAATAAAGCAATGCTACATTTGCCCTCGTGCTGGCGGAAGAGGAGGGTGAAGAGCATTCCAGAAGCTTTAGGAATTAGCTACAAAAAGGAAATTAAAAAAACAACAAAAACTTATACTCCAAGATTTAAAGGATATTGGAATTTCCTCATTGCTTTGAGCAAGGGAGATGGAAAAGAAACGTTTTACAGGGTTTTCTGGGAGAAGTCACAACAAATTCACAAAGAACACAGGACATCTGGAGCCAAAGCCTCTAGTTATAAAACAGCTACAACTACATAGAACCTTTCTGCCACAAAAGCCCACCAATGCTGCTCATTTATCACCAGAAAGCCCAGGATTTGAATTCCCATACAAGGTTAATCATGGAATGCCACTATCTGTGTGAAAATGATCAGAAGCACTGGAGCTGCTACAGAGAGGCTGCTTGAGGAGGTGAGTGGGTACAGGATTTGTGAACAGCTGACTGTTTTCCAACTGTCAGCAGCAAAGCTGAAAAGCTGACTGCCAGGAGGCTCCTCACCCCACCCCAGCCCCCAGAGCTCGGCATCCCTTCACCACACTGCGGTGGGATGTGAGGACAGCCCAGCCCTGCAGCCCCAGCCCCATTCCCTTACCATGGTGTTGGTGTTGGGCTGGCCCAGGGTGCTGGTGCCCCCGAAGGAGAAGCCAGTGTTCTGCGTGGTGGTGGCCTGGCCAAAGGGTTTGTTGAAGAGGCTGGTGGTCTGTGACTGCTGCCCAAAGAGCCCCCCGGTGGTGCCTGTGCCAAAGCCGGTCGTGCCTGCGACACCAACAGAGTGAGACCAGAGCCAGCAGTCCCACACAGGGACAAAGGGCACACAATGTCCTGAGCTGGAGGGACCCACAGGGATGATCCAGTCCCACCCTGTCCCTGCCCAGAGCCCCAACAATCCCCCCTGGGCATCCCTGGCAGGGCTGTCCAAAGGCTCCTGGAGCTCTGGGGCTGTGCCCATTCCCTGGGGAGCCTGGGCAGGGCCTGAACCCTCTGGGGGCAGAGCCTTGCCCTACAATCCCCCCTCAATCCCTCCTGGAACAGCTCCAGCTGCTGCCTGGGTCCCATCTCTGCTCATCCAACAACTACTTCTATTCCCACAGCCGGGAAGATTTGGATCTGTTTACAGTCGAATTCCACAAACACAAATATCCATTATCAGGATAAAATCCTCCCCTGTGAGGGTGGGCAGGGCCTGGCACAGCTGTGGCTGCCCCTGGATCCCTGGCAGTGCCCAAGGCCAGGTTGGACACTGGAGCTTGGAGCAGCCTGGGACAGTGGGAGGTGTCCCTGCCCATGGAAGGGGATGGGATTTGGATGAGCTTTAAGGTGCCTCCCAACCCAAACCATTCTGGGATTCTACGATGCATTCACTTTTCAGTTCGCAAAACCTAATAAAAATCCAACTGCTGTTTGAATTACCCCAAGGGAAAGTAAGAAAACAGATTCCCATGGCAAGGAGATCCACCAGTGAATGCTGGCAATACAACCAGCACAACTCTGAGCTCACAGCATTTCCCATCGCAGAATTTTAAATGATTTAACAGAATATTTGCACAGGCACTCACAGGAACACCATGGCCAGGCAGCACTTACTGGTTCCAAAAGCAGTTTTATTCTGTCCATAGGAAAAGCCTGTATTGGTTGTGGAAGAGCCAAAGAGTCCTGTGGCTGTGCTGGACGTGGCAGTGGAAGATCCAAACAAGCCAGCAGTTGCTCCTGCTCCAACAGGATTCGTGGGTCCTTTCCTGTTTGCCTGGTAATCTTCCAAGCGGAGTTCCTAGAGGAAAATCCAGCTCTTTTTACACGGGAAAAGGGCAGAGCAATGTCATTCCCACACAACACCCCATCTTCACCAAGGTTAAGGCTCAAGAAAAGCTGCAACACCCACATTTTTAAAACAGATACCAAAAATGAGACCTGAACTTAGATCCACATTTGGGCTTCATATTGACTCCCAGACCTTTTTCAGATCTTTCTACAAATGATGTGATTTCAAGGGTCAAACAAAGCAGCCTAAATGGGAAGGCCTCAGGTTAAATCCTTGGGAACACCAGTTGATAACAAACAACTGAGCTCTGCCTGGGATCCTGCTGTTATCTCCTCAGAGCAGGGCTGCTCCCAACAGCACCTCATGTCCTTCTGACAAGATGGAATTTCAGCTCTTCCAGACCTGCATTAAGCATTTAAACCCAACTGCAACTAATGTGGGGTTGCATTAACTGTTTTATTCGACAACACCCCTTGTGCACGATGCAGACACCGAAGGCTCATTAGTGTTTTTCCATTAATGAGCACAGACAGTGAGTGTGGCCCAGAAAGGCCCAGGTGAGGCTGTCACTGACCTCGAGGGACTTGCTCTCGTACTCCTTCATGGCAGTGATGCACTGGTGCTTGGTGTTGATGTTGGTGCTGACGCCGGATTTCACCATCGTGTCCGTGCCTGTTGGGGGCTGTGGGGAGGGAGGGAAGGCCAAATTAAAACCCAGAACACAGCCAGGATTCCCTGCAGAGCCTGGGGAATCCTACACACAGCACACACCTGAGGCTCTGTGTGATGGCTCTCCTCAGGCAACACCCCACAGTGGAGCTGCTCCAGCCCTGGGGCCCAACAGCAGCAGGACCTGGAACTCCAGGAGTGAGTCCAGAGGAGCCATGGAGCTGCTCCAGGGCTGGAGCCCCTCTGGGAGAGCTGGGGGTGCTCCCCTGGAGAGGAGAGGCTCCAGGGAGAGCTCAGAGCCCCTGGCAAGGCCTAAAGGGGCTCCAGGAGAGCTACAGAGGGACTTATGTGGACAGGGGTGGAACTGGATGATATTGAAGGTCCCTCCCAACCCAAAGCAGTGAGTACTGATCCAGGAAAGTCTCTGAACTCAGAGCCCTGGGAGGTTCTGAAGATGTTGGAGAGGGACTGGGGACAAGGCCTGCAGGGACAGGACACAGGGAATGGCTTCCCACTGCCAGAGGCAGGGCTGGATGGGATCTGGGGCAGGAATTGTTCCCTGGCAGGGAGGGCAGGCCCTGGCACAGCTGTGGCTGCCCCTGGATCCCTGGCAGTGCCCAAGGCCAGGCTGGACATTGGGGACAGTTGGAGGTGTCCCTGCCATGGCAGGGCTGGCACTGGATGGGCTGTGAGGTCCCTCCCAACCCAAACCTTTTGTGATTTCATGGTTTTATGAGTCCATCATTATTTGTACAGCTGAGGCCCCACCCAGGCGTGTTCAATGATGATCAACAGTGGAATTTGCACCAGGAACACTCAAAACAACTCCCAGCAATTCTGCTTTCAGTTTCACTTTTAAAGCAGTTTACCTCAGCTTCTCTTGAGGTAATCCTGGAGCCTTGCACAAATTCAAACCCAGGAGCTCTGTATGAATTTCACTATCCCCCTTTATTAGCAGTGCTATGAAAGCACAAACCAGCAACACTGCAAGAGCCCAGGCAGCACCACAGCTCTACCCCCAAAGCCTCAGTCTTACACCAGCTCAGAAATAAGAGGGATGAGATCTGCATGAACAGGATTTTGGGGAAAAGAGTCCCTCATCCAGCAGGCCCCAGTGAGCCCAGTTCCCCCAGTTCCTCTCTGCTGGGCCCCGCTCCAGGTCCAACTGCCACAGACCTTGTCAGCAGTTACTGAATCCTGTCTTAAAGGGGACTCATCCAGAGGAGGCAGGACAGGACACCTCTCCTGTCCTTCCAGGCCCCATTCCCACAGCCAGCCTGGCTCAGGAGGGCTGTGCTCATTCTGTCCCATCCTGAGATGTCTCTAAGCCTCGTTGCTGCCAGCATTTGCCATGGATCAGCACAGCACTTCCTGGGAAGGCTCAGTTCAAGAGCTGCTTTACTCCTTCAGCATTAGTCCTAAACCCAGCAAGTCTGAGATTCTGCAGTGTTGAAAAGGGATGTTTTCACATCATCTCACAACACTTGCACATGAACTCATTTTTTCACCCCAGTGACCAAAACACCACACAAACAACTACAAAACTGAGTGCTCTCCACATTGAACGGGCTGGATTAAGAAGGAAAAGCAGAACTTACATTAAATTTAATAGTCGTGCCAGTTGGAGCAGCAGTGAAGCTGGTTGGGCCAAAGAGAGAACCAGATGTGCTCCCAAAGGGGTTGGACGTGGTGTTGGTGGTCCCAAAGAGCCCTCCACTGCTGGTGCTCGTACCAAAGTCTGAATAAAGCATAAAAAATAACATCATTATTATTAAAACAAACCCAAAGTTTAAAACTTAAACCCTAATACTTTATTCAAATTAGAATAATTTGGTTTGAAAATGGAAAAAAAACAGCTGGGAAAAATAATTTGACAGCAAAGCTGGAAGCTGATGGTGCTGCTAATGCAGTTCTCTGTCCCTAACTCAGCACCCCAGAACCACCACACAAACCACAGCAGCCAGTTTCCTTCTACTCCCAACAAGCAGGAAGAAGATAATACATAATTTTATAATAAAGAGAATTAGTGAGGCTCCTTTTTTTTTCAGAAAAAAAAGCAGTTGCTTTTGCCTCATGAAATTACAGAAGAGTTTAATAGCATTCCCTGTCTTCTCCTGCCACAGACAAACCCAACTGTACCCGCTCTGCCACAAGATGAAAACCTAAAATCAAACAGAACCCAAACCAGATTTCACCATAAAAAATTCCAGCCAACCACCTCTGGCAATTTATTGTAAAATTCAGGGCTGGAATCACAGCTACAGATTGAGGAGCATGTGGGCTCCCCCCTGGCTGCTGTGGGCACAGGGATGTCACTGTGTCCTCCAGGACAAACCCCACCCTGACCCCTGTGCCAGCCCTCACTGCTCCCCCAAACAGCAGCACAGGGGCAGCAGTTTCACTCACTTCCAAAGCCAGCTGGTTTGTTCTGTGCAAAGGCATTGTTCTGGGATGAGAAGAGGCTCCCACCGGTGCTGGTGGTTCCGAAGAGGCTGTTTGATGTCCCAGTGGATGTTCCAAACCCAAAGCCAGTGCTGGTGGAGGAGGTGGCTGGTTGGTTGAACGTGGTTGACCCAAACAACCCTCCTGCAGACAGAAACAGGCTGTTAAATCCTGCACAGACTCCTCTGCTTGGGGGCTATGACAGATTCCTGTTGGGGGCTTGGGAGGGTGTTTGGTTGTTTTTTTGCTCGTTCCTGGGTCTGGGTTTCCCTTTCCCCACAGGTACAGGGCAATACCTGTACCAATGTATCTGAATAACTCAGGCCACTCCCTGTACCAGCCAAACTGTAGATAAAAAGACATCTGCAGTCTTGTTTTTCAGAGTTCTCAAAGACTCATCAAGGCTATGGGAACAACAGGTCTAAAAATAATGAGCAAGAGCCTAAAAAAGCATCTACAAGAAATGCAAAACTCAGATAGAAGACACAGAGCATAGTGATGGACACTTGGCCAATTCGGTGCCCTGAAGGATGTGCGCCTGTCTGATGGACAAACGACTTGGCCAACTGAGAGAATCCTGCAGGTATGAACAGTAGTGCTAAAACTGTACCTGTGGCTTTGTGTAAACAATACATGGCTCCTGTTGGAGTCACACTGCCTGGTTTATTCCAGCAGCCCATTCCCCTGGTGATACATTCACTCTTCTGCCTTTTTCTTGGGGGCTTTTAACTAGCTCAGTTATTAGGAGGATTTGGAGAGAATTATACTAAGGCCCTTTCCCTGGGACCTTTGTCCCAGGCATTTATTCTTTGAATTTCCAGGGGGGAAAAGAGAGACAGAACAAAGGAAGGGGAGACAATTTACAGCCTCCCAGCTCAGAGGAGAGACAGCTGGACCACAGGCAATGGGGTCAAAGAAGGAAGGAAGGGTCACTCTAAGTGGTAAGGAAATCTAGGGGGTCAGGAGAGAGAAACCGTTTCCCTAGAGAATTACAACAGCCTGGCAGTACCTGGCTTTGTCTGTGTGCTCCCAAAGAGGCTGCCCGTGTTGTTGTTGGAGCCAAAGGCCGACGTCCCGAAGGCTCCGCCGCTGCTCGTCCCAAAGCCGGCATCTGCAGGGACAGCCTGGTCAGTGCTGGGCCCCACAGACCCCACAGCACACTGCAGTGGTGTGGTTACCCGTTTTCTATGTGCATCTGTTTGTTTTATATTGTTTTCTAATGGTTTTCCCCATGTACCTCGCATTTTACCCCATTGTGGTTTATCCCAGTTACTGCTATTAATCAATCATTGTTTATGTGTTTAGGTGCTCATCCCAAAGCCGGCATCTGCAGGCACAGCCTGGTCAGTGCTGGGCTCCACAGCACACTGCAGTGGTGTGGTTTGGGTTTTTACCTGTTTCCTATAAGCATCTGTTTGGTTGATACTGTTTCCAATGGTGTTTCCCAGGTACCCCATGTTTTACCCCAGTTACTGTTATCAATCAATCATTGTTTATGTGACACCCGGGTCCTGTCTGTCACCTCGAGGCCTCACCCTGAAGTCTAGAAAACTCAGGTGAGGAATCCCAATGACTGGCAGGGTCCTGGTTCTCCTTCCCCCTTTGTTCCTAGATTTGTTCTATGGGTTGTCACTTTGGTTTGGGGTCACTCCCTTCCCATTCTGGATTGGTTCCAAGCTGTAACCTCCCTACTCCCTCACCCCAGATTTAAACTGAAACCCCTCGAGTTCAGCAGGCTTTGGTGGGCTGACTCCTGGGCAGAAGGAAATTGTATGAATCTAATAAAAGCCAGTTGAAGTTCCTCACCAGAGTCTCATCCCTTTACTTCTCTCATTGCTCACGCTGCTGCTGAGACAAGAACCCACAGGATGGGAACTGTGTTCCAGAATACAGAACTGTACCTGCTGGTGGCCCCAGTGGCTAGAGCTAGCCAGGCAAAAGCCCCTAGAGAAGCACCACACCACCATAATCCATCCCTGATCTGTGTCAGCCCCAAAACACCCAGGCCACGCTGTGCTGCCTTCCCAGGCATGGTGTTTTCCACTCTTCCTGCAGAAGGAAGTCTCCACAGCACACATGGAATCCTAGTTGTCTGCCCAAACTAAAAGCTTGTTTAGGGGTGAACCCTCAGGCTCCTGAACCTCATCCAAGCCAGCTGGAGCACCCAGCAGCTCCCCAGTTCCATCCCACGAGGCATCACCACCTCCATGGGATTCTCTGAGCTGCACTCCAGGAAAAAAAAATTAAAAACCACCTCAGATATTTTACTCACTTTGCCCAAAAGTTGAAGTTGTCCCAAAGCCGGTGCTGCCTCCGAACGGAGTCCCAAAGGATTTGTTAAACATTTTTGGGATGTATCTGGTTTTCTTCCTAGACCTGGAAAGCAGAATTCAGGTTTTGTTGAAAGTTCATCCTGGCAAACTCATTTTCCATCTCCCTCATTGCCACGGGCAGCAATCCCACCAGAATCCTTCAGCAACAAGCCCAGGGCACTGTGCAGAGCCAAACCCTGCCAAAAGCCCCAGGGGGTGAAGGGCACCAACATTCCACAGCTGAGGAGGTGTCACTGAACCTCAGTGTCCCTAAAATTAGGGTGTCACCCTTAATTATGGCCGGAGTTCCAGCCCACCTCAGCCTGTGTCCTGGGCATTTCCAGGAGTGATTTTCCTGCTCCACCCTCTTTGCCAACTACTGCAAGTAGGACAGAGGGGACAGCACTGCCCAGGGGTCACAGGGATCACCCTCCCTGTGCTCCCCAACTCCCAGCAGTTGGTGCTCCAGGGGGGTTTTGCTGGGCCCCAATTCCCCCTCCAACCCTCATGGTTTGTTTATTTACAGCACATTCCCCCCCTGCTGCCTCTCCCCAGCCAGGCACAAACTCTGCTCCAGCTCCCTGAGTTTGTCACCAAACCCAGCACAGTCCCCACAGCTCCTCGGGGACACTGTCAGGGAACTGGGGCTGTTTTCCTGCAGCTCCACCACTGAAAATTCCAGATTAGCCTAAAACGTGTCAGATTAACAAGAAAAGGCCAGTGCTACCCACAAAAAAAGTTCACATTATCCCCAAAATGGCAGTATTAGCAACAACAACAAATTAGAACTGGAAAAACATAATGCTGTATTAACTCAAAAAAGCCGTATTAGCCCAAAAATGCTGATGTTAAAAAAAAACAAAACAAACAGTATTATCCCCAAAAACACCATGTTAACCAAAAATAGTGGGTGTAATGATCCAAGAAAAGCCATGTTAGCCGGAAGAAAATAATAATGCTAACCAGAAAAAATACACATTGCTAAAATATTGCCCTATTAACAAAAAAATCACTAGTACTACCCCAGTCCCCTCCATATTCAGCAGGAAATGCAGGAATTCCCCACATTCTCCAGCACTCCCTGGCAGCACACACAGCTCTACAGCAACCCAAGAATGGCCCAGACCAGGAACATTCCCAAAGCCAACAACTCCAGGTAAAGCCAAAGCTGCCCTTCCCTCCCAGCTCCCCTCACCTCTCCCAGCCAAGGCAGGCACAGAGGGCCAGGGCAGTGCCCAGCTCAGCCTCCTGCTGGGGAATCTCCACATCCATCTGCCCATCCCTGAAACTGAAGTGTGTGTTTCCCCAACACCAACAGCACCTTCTGGGAATGGCCAAATCCAGACTGGGAGCAGGCACAGCTTTCCAGCATCCCTGAACAGCTGGAGACTGAATCAGCCCAGAACACCCAACCCCACTGATCCCCTGACGGAAGAACTAAAAAGAGGATTTGTGTCACCTCCAACTATTCCAACAGACACACGCCACAATTTTGGAGAGTTAAGGGACTCCACATCTCCAGAGGGAAATCCTAACAGGCTTCATTTGTTGCAGGAAGAGGAATTTCAGTGAGATGATCCTGGTAAAAGCCAGGAAAAGCTGCTCTGACAAACTCTCAGAGCTCCCCAAGCTGAGAGGGTCTCCTGGAAGAGCTTCTCTGGCAGAGAATAACATTGCATTCTGAGCCCTCCTCACCTTCCCCCATGGGATCCCTGAGGCTGGAAAAGCCCTCCCAGCCCATCCCAGCTGTGCCCACCTTGTCCCCAGGGCAGAGCTCTGAGTGCCACCTCCAGGTGACACCTCCAGGGATGGGCACTCCAAAGCTCCCTGGGCAGCCCCTGCCAAGGCCTGAGCCCCCTTTCCATGGGGAAATTCCTGCTGCTGGCCAAGCTGAGCCTCCTCTCAGGGATTTATGATTGGGGAAAGGTCCACCCTGCGCATCCTTTTCTCCAAGCTAACCTCCCCCAGCTCCCTCTCCACCAGGAGCTGCTCCCAAACACACTCCTCTCCATTCCTATAGAATATTTTCAGCCTTTTCCCCCTGTCCCAGTGCAGCTCTCCCTTTCAGGCCAGATAAAAATCACCTGCACTTTCCAGCTGTCCGATGTCGTGACTCTCAGCCTTATCTGCAAACTCACAAGTTCCTCATGTTCTGTTGGTTCCTCCTTCCTAAGTCACTGCTCTGGCATTGTCCTGAGATCACTAAACACAAAACTCTACCTAAGAAAAAAGCCTGAAAAATCATTTTCTAAGAAAAAAAGGGGTTACGGAAAGGTTTCAGCCTCCCACAGGGTGCATTTCATTGTAGTTCACAACATCCTGACCTCCCTGCTTCCCTGCACTCCAGGGCTGTGTCCAGTTCTGTGTCCTGGAGGGGCTGGAGCGTGTCCAGGGCAGGGAAGCGGCTGGGGAAGGGTCTGGAGCCCCAGGAGGGGCTGAGGGAGCTGGGGAAGGGTCTGGAGCCCCAGGAGGGGCTGAGGGAGCTGGGGAAGGGTCTGGAGCCCCAGGAGGGGCTGAGGGAGCTGGGAAGGGTCTGGAGCCCCAGGAGGGGCTGAGGGAGCTGGGAAGGGGCTGAGCCTGGAGAAAAGGAGGCTCAGGGGGGACCTTGTGGCTCTGCACAAGTCCCTGCCAGGAGGGGACAGCCGGGGGGGTCGGGCTCTGCTCCCAGGGAACAGGGACAGGAGGAGAGGGAACGGCCTCAGGCTGGGCCAGGGGAGGCTCAGCTTGGCCAGCAGCAGGAATTTCCCCATGGAAAGGGGGCTCAGGCCTTGGCAGGGGCTGCCCAGGGAGCTTTGGAGTGCCCATCCCTGGAGGTGTCACCTGGAGGTGGCACTCAGAGCTCTGCCCTGGGGACAAGGTGGGCACAGCTGGGATGTTCTGGGAGGGCTTTCCCAGCCTTACCGATCCCGGGATTCTGTGATCTCAAGAACCAGAATTAATAAAACTCAAAGGTTTTACACAACACCCCTCTCCCACTCCCTGCACCCCCAGCTGAGGGTCCCTCGCCCCAAAGGGCTCCAATCGCAGTTCAACAGCAACAGCACAAAATCCCCCTGAAACCACCCAAAGAAACACCCAAAGTAACACCCAAAGTAACACCCAAAGAAACCCGCGTCACCAACATAACTTCAAGTCACATGTAACTAACCCAAGTTTAAACTACAACTCATTAACGCGGCACTAAATAACTCCCGGTCCCGGGGACAGCCGGGCCGTTACCCGCATCCCGAGCCGCGTGTCCCCCGTGGAAAACACCCGGAATCTCCAACCGGACCCGCACCGGGACAACCAAAAAGGCCTAAAAACCCCCCCAAAGCGGGCAGGTACTCCGGAAACACCCGGGGCAGCGCTGCCGAGAAATCCCACCCGCTCTCGGCCTTCCCGCCTCCCTCCGGCCTTCCCTCCGCCCCGGGCCCTCCCCGCGCTCCCCCCAGCCCGGGACCACCCGGTCTCCCGGCACAAAAGGCCTGGCGGCGGCAGGCCCCGGTGCTCACCGCAGGTGGCGGGCAGGGCAGCCCCAGCGGGCGGCGGTGCTCGGCGCGGGTGCCGGGAAGCGGCGCCGGGAGCGGCCGGGCCGGGTCGGGCCCGCGGTGCCGCCGCCGCCTCACGGGGGCCGCAGCTGCGTCACAGCCCGCGCGCGCACTCCCGGCCTCCCCCGCGCGCCGCCTCGGCCCCGCCCCGCCCGCTGCGCTTTCCCCTCCCATTGGCTGCGCCCCCTCTCCCTCCCCCCCCAGCTCAACGCTGATTGGGAGGAAGGGTGCTGCACACCGAGCGCCCATTGGCCGCACGGGCAGAGGAGGGGGCGGGGCTTGGCGCCGCGGAAGGGTCCAGAACGGCCCGTGTCGCGGCGCCGCCCCGACATCCGGGGCGTTTGAGGGGGGCGGGGCTTGTGCCGCGAGGACCAATCGTGTGCGGCGGCGCGCGGGAGCTGGCCCCGCCTCTTAAAGGGGCCGCAGCGGGGTTTGGGGGGGGCGGGAGAAGAAGAGGAAGAGGTGGAAGAAAGGGAGGAAGAGGAGGAGGCGGAAAAGGCGGAGGAGGCGTGGTGGGGCTGCCGGGCCAGGACATGGAGCGGCGCGACGGGGGCTGAGCGGTGAGAGGGGGTGTCAGCACCGTGGAACACGCGGGCTTTGGGGAGGGATCCCAGGGAGGGTGTCTAGAGGATACGGGGTGCCCCGAGGGGTCACTCACCGCGGGAGCCCGGGGGCCCTGGGGCGAAGGCGGCTCCTGCGGGGGGCTCAGGGGGACGGGAGGTGCCCCAGGAGGGGTCTCAGGGGGTCTCCAGGGGGTGTGGGGTACCCGGGGCAGCTCTCGGGATGGTGCAGCCCCTCTTCTGCGGGACAGGTCGGGGCCATTCAATCAATACGTGATACAAAATACTTGCCTTTTATTTGCTCTCTTTGCCGGGAGGGAGGGCAGAGGCTGCGGCGCCCCTGCTGTGGGACCCCCGGGGTGTCCCCACGGCACAGGGAGTTGTGCCGAGCCCCCGAGGGAGGGTCAGGGTTTGGGGGGCTCCATCCCCGCAGCCCTTGGGGGGCTCCTCCGTGTCTCGGGGAGAGGAGCCTGGGCCGGCCGGGGACCCCCGTCCACATCCGGTCCCGGCCCTTTGGAGCTTCCCTTTCTCTTTGCTTTTATCCCCAGATAATTCCCTCTCTCCCATGGCAGCAGCCTGGCTGGGCTGAGCTCTGCTTTCTCGGTGATTGGGGTCGGTCCCTTCGCTGGGGTTTGGTTCCCCATTGCGGGGGGCGTGTGGTGCGGGCAGAAAGTGCCCGTGCAGCCCTGGGGCAGTGCCCAGATGGCTCAGGGATTGGCCATAAATCGGATTTGTCCCGCAGCCGGACGGTGCCGAGGTGGGGTGTGATCCCCTGGGGCTGAGGGGAGCCCTGGGCTGGGGGATCCCTGTTCTGAGGGGCTGCAGGCTCCAGAGGTGCCTATCATAGCCTTCCCCACCTGCTAAACCCCGGCTTCGTTGTCGTGTGGGGCTTGTGCTGCCCTGATCCTGCAGCCTGCATGGACTCACGGAATATCCTGAGCTGTAGGGACCCCACAGGGATCACTGATCCACCTCCTGTCCCTGCCCAGAGCCCCAACAATCCCCCCTGGGCATCCCTGGCAGGGCTGTCCAAAGGCTCCTGGAGCTCTGGGGTTGTGCCCATTCCCTGGGGAGCCTGGGCAGTGCCTGAACCCTCTGGGGGCAGAGCCTTGCCCTACAATCCCCCCTCAATCCCTCTGGAACAGCTCCAGACGGTGCTGCCCGTGCAGGGCCGGGGGCGACGGGGCGAGCTCGGGCTGAGGGAGCCGGAGCTGTGGGGTCTGGGGCTGTGGGATCTGGGGCTGGGGGATCTGGGGCTGGGGGATCCGGGGCTGTGGGGAGCCGGGGCTGAGGGAGCCGGGGCTGTGGGGAGCCGGGGCTGAGGGGCTGGAGCCGAGGCTGTGGGATCTGGGGCTGTGGGGTCTGGAGGCTGTGCTGGAGCCGAGGCTGTGGGGTCTGGGACTGTGGGGAGCCGGGGCTGTGGGGATGGGGCTGTGCTGGAGCCGGGGCTGAGGGAGCCGGGGCTGTGGGGCTGGAGCCGGGGCTGTGGGATCTGGAGCTGTGTTGGAGCCGGGGCTGGGGGATCTGGGGATGTGCTGGAGCCGGGGATGGGGGAGCCGGGGCTGTGCTGGAGCCGGGGCTGTGCTGGAGCCGGGGCTGAGGGAGCCGGGGCTGTGCTGGAGCCGGGGCTGTGCTGGAGCCGGGGCTGTGGGGAGCCGGGGCTGTGCTGGAGCCGGGGATGGGGGAGCCGGGGCTGTGGAGCCGGGGATGGGGGAGCCGGGGCTGGAGGAGCCGGGGCTGTGCTGGAGCCGGGGCTGAGGGAGCCGGGGCTGAGGGAGCCGGGGCTGTGGAGCCGGGGCTGTGGAGCCGGGGATGGGGGAGCCGGGGCCGTGCTGGAGCCGGGGCTGAGGGAGCCGGGGCCGTGCTGGAGCCGGGGCTGTGGGAGCCGGGGCTGTGGAGCCGGGGCTGAGGGAGCCGGGGCCGTGCTGGAGCCGGGGCTGTGGGAGCCGGGGCTGTGGGGAGCCGGGGCTGAGGGAGCCGGGGCTGTGGGAGCCGGGGCTGTGCTGGAGCCGGGGCTGAGGGAGCCGGGGCTGTGGGAGCCGGGGCTGTGGGATCTGGAGGCTGTGCTGGAGCCGGGGCTGTGGGAGCCGGGGCTGAGGGAGCCGGGGCTGTGCTGGAGCCGGGGCTGAGGGATCTGGAGCTGTGTTGGAGCCGGGGCTGGGGGATCTGGGGCTGTGCTGGAGCCGGGGCTGTGCTGGAGCCGGGGATGGGGGAGCCGGGGCTGTGGGGAGCCAGGGCTGTGGGGTCTGGGGCTGTGGGATCTGGAGCTGTGTTGGAGCCGGGGCTGAGGGAGCCGGGGCTATGGGGAGCCAGGGCTGTGGGGCCAGATCCGGGCTGTAGGAAGCGGCTGTGGAGCCGGGGCCGGGCTGTGGAGCCATAGCCGGGCAGTGCTGGGGCCGGGCTGTGCTGGAGCCAGGGCCAGGCTGTGGAGTCGGGGCCAGGCAGTCCCGGAGCAGCCGCAGCACCCGGCAGGACAGACAGCCGTGGTGTCCCGGCTGTGTCAGCGCTGTCCCGAGCGCAGGGAATGGTCTGGATGGATCCCACGGGACAGGGTTCACGTGCCCTTCCTGCCAGATCCCTCTGGAGGGCTGCAGGGACCGGCCCTGCTCTGCCTCTGCTCCCTGCTGCCTGTGAGTCTCGGGGCTCCTGTGTCCCCACAGTGGGATTTTCTTTGGCTGCCTGTTCGTGCTGCCTGTCCTGTGTCTGTGTGGGGTCACACAGGCTGTGGGGCAGAGCCCTGTGTCTGTGTGGGGTCACACAGGCTGTGGGGCAGAGCCCTGTGTCTGTGTGGGGTCACACAGGCTGTGGGGCAGAGCCCTGTGTCTGTGTGGGGTCACACAGGCTGTGGGGCTGAGCTGTGTGTGTGGGGGGGTCACACAGGCTGTGGGGCTGAGCTGTGTGTGTGGGGGGGTCACACAGGCTGTGGGGCTGAGCTGTGTGTCTGTGTGGGGTCACACAGGCTGTGGGGCTGAGCTGTGTGAGGTCACACAGGCTATGGGGCTGAGCTGTGTGGGGTCACACAGGCTGTGGGGCTGAGCTGTGTCTGTAGGGTC
This sequence comes from Zosterops lateralis, assembly GCF_965231275.1. Classification (NCBI taxonomy): domain Eukaryota; kingdom Metazoa; phylum Chordata; class Aves; order Passeriformes; family Zosteropidae; genus Zosterops; species Zosterops lateralis. The sequence continues at coordinate 526,075 of NC_139763.1, forward strand.
ACACAGGCTGTGGGGCTGAGCTGTGTGGGGTCACACAGGCTGTGGGGCTGAGCTGTATGGGGTCACACAGGCTGTGGGGCTGAGCCCTGTGTCTGTGTGGGGTCACACAGGCTGTGGGGCTGAGCCGTGTGTCCGTCCCTGCCCAGGGCTGTGTGGTGCTGGACAGAATCCCAGAATCACTGAGTTTCAAAAAGCCCCTCAGGGTCACGGAGCCCAGCCTGTGACTGGTCCCCACGTTCTCATCCTGCCCAGAGCAGGGCAGAGCACTCCAGGCAGACGTTTGTTTGTTTGCGTCCAGGTTTCCAAGATGCTGCAGGTCCCGCTGCCGCTGGATCGGGACGGGATCCTGTTCCGGCTGCGCTTCACCACGCTGGCCCTGGGGACTGTGTTCTGCCCCCTCTTTGGCTTCCTCTTCTGTGTGATCTGGTCTCTGCTCTTCAACTTCAGAGAGACGACTGCGACACACTGTGGGGTGAGAGATTCCTGTGGGGAAAACCCATATTCCTGAGGGATGACAGAGCTCTGGGTCTTTGTGGGCTACTCTCCCTCCTCCTGGGCTCTTCTCTCTCCTCTCCTGGCCTCTTCTCCCTCCTTCTGGGCTCCCTTCTCCTGTTGGGCTCCTAGTCACCTTCTGGATTCCTCTCTTCTCTTCTGGGCTCCTCTCTTGGGCTTTCCCACCAGAAGTGTTACAGAATCCAGAGCAAGCTGCATTGTTTCGTTGTCCTTGTGCTGCCTCAGGACTGTCAGCAGCAGCTTTGGCTCTGTGCTGGGGCTGAAGGCAGTACAGACTGCTCAGGCTGGGGCACTGGGGGTTGCTGCAGTGAGGAATAAAGGTGGGGAGGCTGAAGGGAAATACATTGTCCAGGGAATGGGTTGGTCCAGAGCTGCTGCCCTCAGATCTGCTGGAGTTCAGAGGAGCCACAGGGGTCTGGGCAGGGAGAGCTGGAGCTTCATGTGGGATGAGGTTGGGCTCCTCCCCAGGGTTTCAGGCTGCTGGATGAGCAGCTGGGTATGAGCTGGGAATGGAGGGCAGGGGTCACCTCACAACTGCAGGAGAACTTTACCAGGGCCTGGAGTGCCAGGAAAGGGGGAATGGCTTCCCAGTGCCAGAGGGCAGGGCTGGATGGGATCTTGGGAATTAGGAATTGTTCCCTGGCAGGGTGGGCAGGCCCTGGCACAGCTGTGGCTGCCCCTGGATCCCTGGCAGTGCCCAAGGCCAGGCTGGACACTGGGGACAGTGGGAGGTGTCCCTGGGCCTTAAGGTCTATCCAGCTGAAACCATTCTGGGATTCTATGGACAGTCAAGAGTGTAAAGGCAAGAAACCTGAGCAGGTACCTGGGCAGGGCCCCCAGCACCCCAGGACTGCCCCAGCAGGGCTGTGGGATCCATGACCCTGTGGGATGGACCAGAGGTGCTGCCCCAATACATTCCCTGGCTTTGAGAACAGGAACAAACTCATTTGGAATTAAAAAACCCTCCAGGTTATTAAATAATGCTGCTCAGCCAGGCTCAGCTTTACTGGGTCCTTCTGGTTCACAGGGCTGCTCCAGCCTTATTTCCTTATTGCAGAATCCCAGACTGGTTTGGGCTGGAAGGGACCTTAAATCCCACCCAGGTCCACCCCTGCCATGGCAGGGACACCTCCCACTGTCCCCAATGTCCAGCCTGGCCTTGGGCACTGCCAGGGATCCAGGGGCAGCCACAGCAAATCTGGGAATTCTATTCCAGGGCCTGCCCACCCTGCCAGGGAACAATTCCTGCCCAAGATCCCATCACATCCTACTCTGAAGCCATTCCCTGTGTCCTGTCCCTCCATCCCTTGTCCCCAGTCCCTCTGCAGCTCTCCTGGAGCCCCTTGAGGTGCTCTGAGCTCTCCCTGGAGCTTCTCCTCTCCAGGTGAGCACCCCCAGCTCTCCCAGAGGGGCTCCAGAGGGGCTCCAGCCCTGGAGCAGCTCCCTGGCCTCCTCTGGGCTCTCTCCAGCAGCTCCAGGTCTTTGCTGTGCTGGACCCCCAAGCTGGAGCAGCTCTGCTGTGGGGTCAGCCCAGGGAAGGGGGCTCCAGCCCTCTAACAGCTCCCAGAAACCGCATCGGAGTTTTTCGGGTTAAATCCACATGTCCAAAACCTGTCTGGGACAGGCAGGGAAAAGCCAAGGCCGGTTTCAGCGTGTGCCAGGGGCTGGCAGCGGGGCCGTGCCCTGTCCCCTGCGTGTCCCCAGCAGCCCGTGTGTCCCCACAGGTGCCCAACTACCTTCCGTCCATCAGCGCGGCCATCGGGGGCGAGACCCCGCAGCGCTACGTGTGGCGCCTGTGCATCGGCCTGCACTCGGCCCCGCGGCTGCTGGTGGCCCTGGCCTACTGGAACCACTACCAGAGCTGCCACTGCCCTCACCCCCGCTACCTGCGCCTCTGCCACCTCACCCTGCTGCTCAACCTGCTCGAGAACTTCGCCCTCCTCATCCTCACCTACGTTTCCTCCACCGAGAACTATGGTAGGTGTTGCCTCCCGCCCCACCCAGGCCCTGCCCTGCCCTGCTGAGCTGTTCCTCGGGACACTGCAGTGCAATGAGGCAGTTTGCAGAGGAAAACACACTTAGCAACCCCCAGAGGTTCCATTGGAGTTAGTGGTGTACAGGAATGATGTGCATAATGGGCAAAAGGCCGTGCTCTCGTGTGTCCACTATTTTGCAACACACAGAGGATGAGCAGGCAGCAGCAGGTCAGACAAGGAAAGCTTCCCTTTATTTTCTGACTCCATTAATTTATATACACTTTGTACAAAAGCCAAAGATTGGCTAGAAAGATTGTCACTTTATGAACTTCATTGGTCACCATCACTGTCAATTAAGTTTCTCCTCCCAGAGGAGAGCTATGTAAACACAGATAAATTCTAAAAATACATTAGTTTACATGAAGCTGCGTGAGAATCATGCTGCGAAGATTCAAACACTTGAAAGCAAGAAAATTCAGGGTGACACGCTCCCCACAGTTCTTTGGTTGCTGACACTTGGGTGAAGCCGTGGGTTCAGGCTGGGGATGGAGCCTGGGCCAGGCCTGGGCACTCAGTGCCTCCCGTGGGCTGAGGGCAGGTGGGCCAGGTGGGCCAGAGCTCATCCTGCCTCCCCTCCATCCCACAGCCAGGCTGGGCTCTGGGCTGGCTCTGCTCCAACTGCCTTCACACACCCTCCCCAGGAACTTCTGGAGAAAATTTCATGTCGTCACAGAATGCCAGACTGGTTTGGGTTGGGAGGGACCTCACAGTCCACCCAGTGCTACCCCTGCCCTGGCAGGGACACCTCCCACTGTCTCCAATGTCCAGCCTGGCCTTGGGCACTGCCAGGGATCCAGGGGCAGCCACAGCAAATCTGGGAATTCTATTCCAGGGCCTGCCCACCCTGCCAGGGAACAATTCCTGCCCAAGATCCCATCAAATCCTACTCTGAAGCCATTCCCTGTGTCCTGTCCCTCCATCCCTTGTCCCCAGTCCCTCTCCAGCTCTCCTGGAGCCCCTTTAGGTGCTCTGAGCTCTCCCTGGAGCTTCTCCTCTCCAGGTGAGCACCCCCAGCTCTCCCAGCCTGGCTCCAGAGGGGCTCCAGCCCTGGAGCAGCTCTGTGACTCCTCTGGGCTCTCTCCAGCAGCTCCAGGTCTTTGCTGTGCTGGGCCCCAGGGCTGGAGCAGCTCTGCTGTGGGGTCAGCCCAGGGAAGGCTTTGGGGCTGGAGCTGCTATTCCTGCTGGAGGAGATCAGAACCCACCCCAGCCAATCCCACCCCTCACATCACCTGCTGGAACCTTCATTTGCCCAGTTTTGGCAACTTCATTTGGAGGGAAAAATGAATGTTACTTTTTTCAGCCTTGTACTTCCAGGCTACATAAGCTGACATGAAAAAAAAATCCCCAAAACCCAAAAAAGGAAGTTGAGTTTGTCTCTATCAACTCTCCTGAGCAGCAGCAGCAGCAGCACAGGACACAGCCACTGCCGGCACTGGTGATATTTCACCTCTCCAGGTGAGCACCCCCAGCTCTCCCAGCCTGGCTCCAGAGAGGCTCCAGCCCTCTGATAGTTCCTGGAAACAGAAGCAGAGTTTTTCAGGTTAAATCCATGTGTCCAAAACCTGGCCACGACAGGCTGGGAAATTCTCTTCCCCCACGTGGTCTCATCTCAGAAGAACAAAAGTGCCAGTGCTGATCTGCAGCTGCTGTTTCCTCCTAAGGTCTGGAGGAGGCACCAGGGATTAACTGGAGAGCTCTGAAGTGCAGGAGCCAGCAAGGTGGTGCTGTTGCAGTGGGAACAAACTCCATGCTGGGATATATCAGCAGGGCAGAAATGTGTTGGCTTTCCCTGCACAGCAGGGTGGTGATGATGGATATTGTTTCCAGCTGTGGTCTGAAGAGGAACTTTGTTCAAAGAATGGAGTGCCAGGAAAAGGGGAATGACTTCCCAGTGCCAGAGGGCAGGGCTGGGTGGGATCTTGGGAATTAGGAATTGTTCCCTGGCAGGGTGGGCAGGCCCTGGCACAGGATGCCCAGAGCAGCTGTGGCTGCCCCTGGATCCCTGGGAGTGCCCAAGGCCAGGTTGGACATTGGGGACAGTGGGAGGTGTCCCTGCCATGGCAGGGGTGGGATAAAAAGGTTTTTAAGGTCCCTCCCAACCCACACTGATCTGGGATTCAGGGCTGTGGTGCTGTCAGCAGCGTCCCAGGATCTTCCCCAGCCTTTGGGGTGAGGATGGTCCGTGGTGGAGCCCAGTACTGGGATGGCAGGACAGGAACTTCCTGCTGCTGGAGGTCAGTGGTGTGGGACCTGTCCCTGCCCAGCTCATCCCCCCTGTCTCCTGCCAGCATTCCCTGTCCCCATGGCAAGGTGTCCCTGCCCCTCTCCTGCAGTGTCCCCTCACAGCAGGCTCTGACCTGCCCCAGGGGCTTCTCCAGCTCAGCCAGGCCAGGCTCCTGCCCTTGGAAATGCAGGTGCTGCTTTGAGGTTTGGCCTGGCCTGACCCCCAGGGGAGCCCTGGGAGAGGAGCCCGAGGTGTGACTGGGCAGAGCTGCCCCAGGAGCCGGAGCTGACCCACTTCCTGGGATCCTCATCCCAGACTAATCCCTGCTCTGGGGAAAGTTCCTGCCCTGAGCTGCCGTGCTTGGGTTAATCATCCCTGCAGGACACCCTGCTCTGACCTCTCCCACCTGCTGCTGCCTCACTCCTTGTGTGCTCCTCTGCCCCTGGCATGGACAGGGCAAACAGGGATGATCATTCCTGGTGTTCAGGTGTTTGGGAATTCAGCCCGAGAAGGGGCTGGGAAATTCTTTTCAGAGCTGCTCGTATGAAGATGTCTCACCTGAAGGTGCAGGGGTTGTGTGGGGTTTGGGGCCTGAGGAGCAGCTCTGGCTTAGCCTTGCTCCAGCTGCTTTCCCAGCCTGATCCTGTACCTGGGCTAGTCCATGTGTGCCTGAGGCAACCTCAGTGCTGCAGGTGAGGCTGCTGATGCTGCTGATGGGCAGGTAGGTAATAGATGGGGCGAGAAGATGACTTTCCTGGATTTTGGACTGGCTCATTCTGCACACCCCCTCTCCATACCTCAGTTTCCCCATCCCAAGAACAACAGAGGGATGTTCTTGGGATGGGGAAGGGTCCTCAAGGGTCCCTGAGTTTACAGCTGTGTGAAGTGATGGTCCCAGAGCACATAAACTCCTTCCAGGCACGTTTATCCCCTTCCAGGGGGCCCTGGGGCAGCATGAGCAGGTCATGGAGCTGTGCTGTGCCTGTCTCCTGGAAAGACCCCACTGGGTCTGCTCTGCTCCCAGCAGAGCTCAAAGCCCTCCCAAACCCTGCCCCACGTCCCCCTTGTGCTCCTGGCTTGGAATGAGCAGGAAACCTGTTGTTTGTAAATCCAGCAATCCACGAAAATGCCTTCATCGTGTTCATCACGTCGGCCCTGGGCCACATGCTGCTCACCTGCATCCTCTGGAGAATGACTAAGAAACACACAGTAAGTCCCGAGGTACAGACACTTTCCTTTCTTTTCTCTGTGCTGGGAGCTGGGAGGGGGCTCTGGGGCTGTGCCAGGGCTGGGACAGGGCTCTGGGGCCGTGCTGGGAGCTGGGAGGGGGCTCTGGGGCTGTGCCAGGGCTGGGACAGGGCTCTGGGGCCATGCTGGGGGCTCTGGGCTGGCACTGAAGGGCTTTGGCTGTCCTTGCTTGTGAAATAATCCTGAGAAGGTGCTAAAGGAGCCAACAGCAGCAAGTGAAACAGAAGATGTCACCAAAATCCGTTATTTACCAAAGCAAAGTGGGAAGGAAGCATTTCATTTCCTGTTTTCTGGTTTTATTATTGAGTCACAGGATGGTTTTAGTTGGGAAGGGACCTCAAAGCTCATCCACTTCCACCCCTTTCCATGGGCAGGGACACCTTCCACTGTCCCAGGCTGCCCCAAACCCCATCCAGCCTGGCCTTGGGCACTCCCAGGACAGCCACAGCTGCTCTGGGCACCCTGTGCCAGGGCCTGCCCACCCTGCCAGGGAAGGATTTCCTCCCAGTACCTGATTAAGAGAGATCATACTGGAAACCACTGCTGCCATCCCTGTGGACTGGGATTGCTCATCCCTTCTCCATGCCTGTTTCTAAGCTGAAGTTGGCTTCCCTGTGCTGGGAATTGCTGCTCCTGCAAGCTGGGAGCAGTGGGCAGCAGCATTTGTTCTCCCTTTGCTCCAGAACGACTCTGTGGAGCAGGCTGGCTCTGGCTCCTTTTCTGGGGAGGGGTCTCAGGGAGTGCAGGGACTGGCTGTGGGGGCAGCAGGTCTGGTGGAGGATCCAGCCAGGGGCTCCTGGCCTCACTGCCTGGATGGAGCTTCTGTGCTGTGCTGGTCTGTGGTGTGAGTCCTGGGCTGTGGGGAGGACACCCAGGTTTGTCCTGGGTTAGGGAGCAGGTGGGGAGGACACCCAGGTTTGTCCTGGGCTGTGGGGCAGGTGGGCAGGACACCCAGGTTTGTCCTGGGCTGTGGGCACTGACAGCTATGGACAGGACAGGACACCCAGGTTTGTCCTGGGCTGTGGGCACTGACAGCTATGGACAGGACAGGACACCCAGCTTTGTCCTGGGCTGTGGGGCAAGTGGGCAGGATACCCAGGTTTGTCCTGGGCTGTGGGGCAGGTGGGCAGGATACCCAGGTTTGTCCTGGGCTGTGGGGCAGGTGGGCAGGACACCCAGGTTTGTCCTGGGCTGTGGGGCAGGTGGGCAGGACACCCAGGTTAGTCCTGGGCTATGGGGCAGGACATCCAGGTTTGTCCTGGGCTGTGGGGCAGGGGGGCAGGACATCCAGGTTTGTCCAGGGTTATGGGGCAGGACAACCAGATTGGTCCTGGATTATGGGGCAAGTCATCCAGGTTTGTCCTGGACTGTTGGCACTGACAAGCCATGGACAGGGCAGGACATCCAGGTTTGAGGCTGTGTGGGACCTGCCTCTGTGCCCACGTGGCTCCTCCACTCTTGGCTTCTCCTGTGGATCTGGGTTCCCTGGATCTCTCTGTCCTTTCCCTTTGGGATGCTTCTCCCAGCTGATCCCAGTCCAGCCCTCGTGGTCCCGGTGTGAAATGGGGAGGGGTCCCGGGGCTGTGTTGCCCCAGGAAGGTGTCCGCTTGCAGAGCAGAGCCCTTGGGAGGTGTGTGCCTGTGTCCCAGGGCTGGGAGGCTGCCGAGGGCTGCCCAAGCCTCTCCCAAGGGACTGTGAGCAGGGCTGCAGGGTGGGTGCTGTGCCTGGCCCTGTGTCCCAGCAGGATGAGTGCTGGGGGGCCCAGCTCTGCAGCCCCAGAGCAGCTCCTGCTCCACCACTGCTGTTTATCCTCCCCTTCCGCCAATTCACCGCGCCTGTCCCTGCTGCCTCACTCCAGAGACCGGGAAAAGAAGCTTCCAGCAGTTGTTTGGCTGTCAGACTCCTTAGGAAAGGAGCTTGTGGAGATGCTGAGAGTCTCCTCGCTCACTGGGAAGTGATGTGTTCCCTCTGGTGATATGGGAATAGCTCGCAGTCATTCCTTGGCAGCTTTCCCACAGCTTCCTTTATTTCTGTCATATTGTTTTGGCTTGTCTTTTTTTCTTGGTGAGCCCTCCAAGGCCCTGGATCTCCTTCCCTGCCACATCACCCACTGGGGCTGGTTCATCTCCCCTGCAACAGGCAGGGGTGAGGCATCCCAAATCCTGGGCTCAGCTTTGAGCCCCTCAGGGCAAGAGAGGCTTTGCGGGGCTGAAGCATGTCCAGGGAGGGGGATGGAGCAGGGGAAGGGGCTGAAGAGGCTCAGCCTGGAGAAAAGGAGGCTCAGGGGGGACCTTGTGGCTCTGCACAAGTCCCTGCCAGGAGGGGACAGCCGGGGGGTCGGGCTCTGCTCCCAGGGAACAGGGACAGGAGGAGAGGGAATGGCCTCAAGGGAGGTTCACTTTGGGTGTTGGGAAAATTCCTTCTTAGAAAGGGCTGTGCAGCCCTGGCACAGGTACCCAGGGCAGGGGTGGGGTCCCCATCCCTGGAGGGATTTCACAGCTGTGTGGATGTGACACTTGGGGACATGAGTCAGTGGTAGCCTTGGCACTGCTGGGGGAGCAGTTGGACTCAGTGGTGTCAGAGGGATTTTCCAACCTCATTGTTCTGACTCTACCCAAGGAATGGAGGAATCTGCATATCCCTGAAGGGCAGGGAACATGGTGACACCTTGGCTGAGATGCCACCACCTGGCACAGTGCCACCACCCATCCTGGAACAGCCCTGCTGGTGGAGGGGATCTGCCCTCGGGGGTGTGTGGTCTCCCCCAAAGCTGGGGGAGTTCCCCAAGGAGACAGGAACCCTCCAGGGCCAGCCCTGACCTGAGGCCAGCGGGGGTGCGGTGTCCCTGTGCCAGCTCTGGTGTCCCTGTGCCAGCTCTGGTGTCCCTGTGCCAGCTCCGGTGTCCCCGCAGGATGGAGCTGTCGCCCAGGGCACGAGGGTGAGGAGGGAGGAGGAGGAGAAGGAAGGCGCTGCGGGGTGACGCAGCTCCCAGGCCGGCTGTGTCGGGGTGAGGAGGGCACAGCGCTTGTCACACCACCAGGTGTCACCTTTGGCTGGGGGACATTGCTCATGCTGCAGCCGCCGTGTCCCCTGTCGGGTGATGCCAATCGTTCCCACGGATCCCCGGGCCGAGCGTGGTCTCCTGGGGCTTGTCCCGCTCTCTGCCTGGATTCCTTGGGCTCCCAGCCCTCTGCTCACGGCTGGTGGCCCCTGGCAGGCTTGGCGCAGTTCCTGTGACACCCACGGCTTATTTGGCCCAGCAGGGTGGGACAGCGGGACACGGGAGGTGCCACTGTCACATCCCAGGCCTTGGGCAGTGCCAGTGAGCTGCCCAGCCACGCTCCTGGGGCTGTTTTAGGGCACAGCTGATCCCTCTGTGTGTATCACAGCACCTTGGGGACAAACAGCTGGGTTTGTGTCCCTTGTGTGGAGGCCTTTATTCACATTTGCTGCCCCCAGCCCTGGAGCTGGTGGTGGCAGGAGGGGACAGGTGAGGGATGGCTCTGATCTCACAGTGTTCCATCCTTTCCTCCTCCTCAGCAGAGGGTCCCCACAAGGTTCAGGTTCTCCAGGGCCATCTCCTGGACAAAACTCCATGTGGGGAGAGCTGGGTCTGTCTGGAGGAGGGAACAGGGGCTCTGTGCCTTCCCAACCCATGGCTGACACCCCTTTTAGCCCTGCTGAAGCTCCCCAGGTCTGGCAGTGTAGGAGGGGCAGGAATTGGTCTTGCAAAAGCTGCTCGTCCGGCGGGGCTCCTGTTGCAACTGCGGCTCTGCGAGGGCAGGAAGGTGCGCAGGAACTGGTTTGTAATGGGGAAGTGCAGGCGGTTTCCAGTTACGAGGTGGCAAATGCTGAGAGACAGGAAAATAAATTCTGTTTCTCCCTCCTCTGCGGCAGGGGAGAAAACAGAAAGCAGGAGGGAGAAAACAGAAAGCAGGAGAGAGAAAAGGAGGGGAAAGGGGCAACACAGAGGAGAGAGAGATTCTGGGGAAAAGGGAAATGGAGCCTGGGAGCCTTCAGCTGTGCCTGATCACTGCACCCCGTGCCTGGTGCGTGGAGTGCCCACCTGGGCTGGCAGCTCTGCTCTTCCTGGCTGGCTGCTCGCCCTTAAAACCCTCCTTCCCCCAGCCCTGAGGCACGGAGCTGGGCAGTGGGGCAGAGCAGTTTCACTTCTTGTTTGCAAACACATTTCCCCCCCCCAGCTCAGGGCTGGTGGCACCAGCAGACACCAGTGTGTGCGTGTGGTGGCCACCAGGCTGGCTGGCTCAGCCCATCTGAGGAGGCCAGGGAGCTGCTGCAGGGCTGGAGCTCTGCAGCCGGGCTGGGAGAGCTGGGGGTGCTCACCTGGAGAGGAGAAGCTCCAGGGAGAGTTCAGAGCACCTAAAGAGGCTCCAGAAGAGTTGGAAAGGGACTGGGGACAAGGCCTGCAGGGACAGGACCCAGGGAATGGCTTCCCAGTGCCTGAGGGCAGGGCTGGATGGGATCTGGGGCAGGAATTGTTCCCTGGCAGGGTGGGCAGGCCCTGGCACAGGGTGCCCAGAGCAGCTGTGGCTGCCCCTGGATCCCTGGCAGTGCCCAAGGCCAGGTTGGACATTGGGGACAGTGGGAGGTGTCCCTGCCATGGCTGGGGTGGCACTGGATGGGCTTTATGGTCACTTCCAGTCCATGCTGTGGCCAGTGGAGCTGGGTCCTGCTCTGTCACCAGCCCTTGGGCTCTGTCCTACAATGTCCCACAATGTCCCACTCCCCAGCACCCACAGGGCACACGGGCTGAGCCCAGCCCAGGCTGCAGCCAGTGCAAAGGAGGCTCTGGGGCACAGCCCCCTCTGTCCCCTGGGCCCAGCTGAGCCCTCAGAGCTGGGGTGGGGTGTCTGAGCTGTCCCCGCTGTGGCAGAGCCGTGTGAGCAGCAGGGACCACGAGCGCCTTGGTGACCACGCGTGGTTTCACCCCAGCTCCTGCGGCGCCCCGGGGAGCCCGGCGGGGCCTCACACCAGCCCTCTATAAATAGCTGAGCTCTCTGTGGGGCCCTTGGGCTCCAGGCTCTCTGCACGGACCCGGAAACCCTCGAGGGGAGCTGGGGCTGTGTGTGACACGGAGCCCTGCAGGTGCCCCTTGTCCCCCAGAAAGGGATGAGGGGCAGAAGCAGTGCTTGGGTGGTCCCTGAGGAGTGAGCTGTTGCCGTTTGGGTTAAGATCAGTGCCCCACAGGAACTGGGGGGTGGGCACAGTCCTCCTCCTCTCTGGAGGCAGTGGAAGAAGCAGGAGGCTCCTGTGCCTCCTTGCTGGTGGCTCAGAGCAGCCACCCCTGAGCCCTCAGAGCTGCATTTGCAGGGCCTGGGGCTCCCCCAGGGTGGGGAAGGAGACCCCCAGTGCCAGGAGAAGCCCCCCAGAGTGTTCCCCCAGGCTGGGTGCTGCAGCCACCCTCTCCTCTGCCTGTTCATTGTCTGGCCTCCTGCTCCTGACTCACCTTGGTGTGCCGGGAATGTGCCTCAGCTCTGTCTGCCAGCTGGGCACTAAATATAATTCCCCTGTGGTTTTCTGGGCCAGACTCACATGCAGACACCCAGGGCTGTGTGACACTGCGGGGCTGGCCCTGCTCTGTCTTGCCAGGAGGAAGTTGGCAGCCACAGCCGTGCCAGCCCCAGCCAGGCCACAGGGGAGCCTGGCACCAGCTCAGCTTGGAGCACCCTGTCCTTGGGATTTTCTGACCCTCCTTTTTCCTCACAGACAGACAGTTTGGTGGTTTCCTGCCAGGCTGCTTGGAGCTGCCAGCTCCCCTCCAGGGCTGTGACCTGGGGATTCCTGGTCCTGTCCAGGCTGAGCAATCCTAATTCTCCCAATCTTTCCTCACCTCCCTCTAATCTTGGTGCTCTCCTCTGGCCACCATCTGGCTCCCTAGGCTGTCCCCAGGTGGGGGATCCCACCAAGCTGGGGCCGTGGGCAGCAGGGACAGTGCCTGGCTCTGCCTGAGCCCTGAGCAGGGCAGTGAGTCCAGCCCACCCCAGTGAGGGGATGGGCAGCTCCTCTGCCTCCAGCAGCTCCTGGAGCTCCCACCGTGCTGCCCCAAGTGTGGGCTGGCCCTTTCCCTTGCTCCTGCAGCAGGGCACTGCAGCTCCCACACCCCACTGTGCTCCCTGTGCCCCCCAGTTCCCACCTGGGCATCCTCCCCCTGCTCCTGCAGGCCCTTCCCCGAGGTGCCGCCCTCCCGGGTGCTCTGCTCAGCCATCCTGCCATGTCACCCTGTGCCACCCCCGGCACGGGGGACCTTGCCCTGCGATCTCCTGGCACCGGGCTGAGCCAGCCGTGCCCTGGCATGAGGGATTAACACCTAATTACCGGTGTGATAATCCCTGGCCCAGACTAGGACAGGGGGAGCTCAGGGGGCACCCAGAGGTGCGGGGGGGTCACTGAGGTGAGCCCGGGGTGGCTCCTGCAGGGAGATTTCAGGGTCCTGCAGCAGGACCAGGGGTTGGAACTGGATGACCTGAGCTGGTCTCTGCGCCGGTGCTCCAGGGAGGAGCCGCTGCCTGGTGGCCGTGGCGGGTCCCCGGTAGCCCCGGCAGGTCCCCGGTGGCCCGGCAGGTCCCCGGTGGCCCCGGCAGGTCCCCGGAGGCCCGGCAGATCCCCGGTGGCCCGGCAGGTCCCCGGTGGCCCCGGCAGGTCCCCGGTGGCCCGGCAGGTCCCCGGTGGCCCCGGCAGGTCCCCGGAGGCCCGGCAGATCCCCGGTGGCCCGGCAGGTCCCCGGTGGCCCCGGCAGGTCCCCGGTGGCCCGGCAGGTCCCCGGTGGCCCCGGCAGGTCCCCGGAGGCCCGGCAGGTCCCCGGTGGCCCGGCAGGTCCCTGGTGGCCCCGGCAGGTCCCCGGAGGCCCGGCAGGGCTGTGTGGGTGCGGCGGGGCCGTGCCGGGCTCAGCGCAGCCGTTTGCCGTGGGAGCGCGGTGACAGCGCGGTGGCAGCGCCTGTTCCGAGCCGCTTTTCCGGTGTGAAACTCGGGGCTCTGCCACTCCCGGGCTGAGCTGCTGCTGCCGGCGACAGGGACCGGCGGTGCCAGCGGGAAGGGCCAGCCCTGGCCCCGCGGGCTGGCGGTGGCGTCACCCGCGTGTCCCCACATGGGGAAGCGCCCGTGGCTCCGTCCTTGTGTCCTTGTCCTTCCTCTCTGGGTTTTCCTCCCCGGCCGAGCCCCTGGCACGCGTTCCGGGGGTAATGGAAAGTGTGATGGGGCAATTTACATTTTCCTTGTTATCAGCACTCCCTCAGAATGGAATCTTTGTCTCACGTGAAGCGTCGGGCCGGGGGGGGAAATTCCCCTCCCACCTGTAACAGCCTGGGCTGTCTGTGGCATCCCCAGCCCGTTCTGTGGGGCTGATCCTCCCCTACAGCCCCCCTGCACCCTCCTTGGGCTCCAGACACGGCTTGGGGTTCCTCTGCCCCCCGGGCTGTAGGATCCTTACCCATGACTCTCCCATCAGTGTGACGGGAGAAATAGAGGAAGGGACCTGGAGCTGTGGCTGCCGGGGGTCACTGCACCCACAACCCTCAGCTTTGGGGTGCTGGGCAGTGGGTCCCCTATCGCAGGGGACAGGCCTGGCCCCTGGGGTGTCACAAGGCTGGGCTCTGGGGCACAGGAGCAGTGGGCTGCGGCTGTGGGGCTGCTGGCAGCGTGGCCACGCTCTGTTCTGCCCCATCAGAGGGTGCAGGGGCAGGATGGGGCCCCTCCAGTGCCAGGGCGTGCTGGGAGAGCTCTCCAGCACAGCACCCGCCCCAGCTGCTGCCCCTTCATGTGGTTTCCTCCTCCCTGCTGCTCTTGTGGGTGAGGGGGTGAATTCCCCGGTGAATTCCCCGTGCCCTGGGGCCACCTGCAGCCACGTGGGCAGGGGGACCTGCCTCTGGTGGGGCCTTGGCCCATCCTCGAGGAGTTTCCTGGGCACCCCAGCACTGGGGGCCTGTGTTTGCTGGGCCCCCGTGGCTCCCTCACTCCCTGTGTCTCCATGGAGGTGTGAGCCCCGTGTGCCCCCAGGGACAGCCCTGGGGGGCTCTGCACAAGGAACCAGGGTGTGGAGACCCCCAGAGTAGAGCTTCCCTGGGATGGGATGCCTAATCCTATCTCACAATAGAAAAAAATAAATGATTGTGGTAGACACTCAGACCAGTACACTGAATTTAGGAAGCAGAAATTGGCGAATGTGAAACCACTATGGGAAGGGATGGGATGGGAAGGGGATGGGGATGGGATGAGATAGAGATGGGGATGGGAAGGGGATGGGGATGGGATGGGGATGGGATACTTAATCCTATCTCACAATAGAAAAAATAAATTATTGTGGTAGACACTCAGAGCAGTACACTGAATTTAGGAAACAAATTGGTGAACGTGAAACCACTACATGATGGGATGGGGATGGGAAGGGGATGGGATGAGATAGGGATGGGATGAGATAGAGATGGGGATGGGGATGGGATGCCTAATCCTATCTCACAGTAGAAAAAAAGTAAATGGTTGTAGTAGACACTCAGACCAGTACGCTGAATTTAGGAAACAGAAATTGGTGAACGTGAAACCACTACATGATGGGGATAGGATGGGATGGGATGGGATGGGATGGGATGGGATGGGATGGGATGGGATGGGATGGGATGGGATGGGATGGGATGGGATGGGATGGGATGGGATGGGATGAGATGGGATGGGATGGGATGGGATGGGGTGGGATGGGGTGGGATGGGATGGGGAGGCTGCTCAGGCATCACCCAGCCCTTGGCCTCTTCCAGGAGCGCAAGTCGTACAAGTGGAAGCAGCTGCTGTTCTTCTCCACCTTCATCACGTTTGCGTTTGCTGTGTGTGTTTACTTCCACCACAACTGGTACTGCGGCCCTGGAGGTGAGGGGGCTGCCTGGGGGGCCTCTGGGGAGGGGGCTGGGTGGTCACTGAATCACAGGATCGTTCAGGTTGGAAGAGATCCCTGGGATCAGCAAGTGCCTGCTATGCCCAATGTCACCCAGCCCAGAGCACTGAGTGCCACCTCCAGGGATGGGGACTTCAAACCTCCCTGGGCAGCCCCTGCCAAGGCCTGACCACCCTTCTATGGAAACATTCCTTCTGATAGCCAAAAATTCTTCCTGATGTCTGACATCCTCCTAATGTGACCCCTTGCCTTCCAAATCCCAGCCCAGGGTAGCTCCAAGTGCCCAGCCACAATTCTTTCCTGGTGGGGGTCAAGCCCCCCAGTCCCTGCTCTGCTGCCCCAAACAGGTTACCAGAGACACCCCCAGCTCCCAGGGCAGATGCAGCTCCCAGGCAGAGGCAGGGTGCCCCTCACCTGCTGTGTTTCCTCCCCCAGTGTACACTGTTTTTGCCTTCCTGGAGTACCTGGTTGTCCTCTTCAACATGGCCTTCCACATGACTGCCTTCTGGGACTTCGGCAACAAGGAGCTGGTGGTGAGCTCGCTGCTGGAGGACAAGCACTTCTAGCCAGCCCCTCTGCTGGGGCTGCTGTTCCCTGTCCTGCCAGGGCCGGGCTGTTTGCTGTGGAGCTGCTGCTGCCAGGATCATCCCCAGAGCCCAGGAGTGTCTGTCCCTACCTGCACTGCAGCTCTGCTCCAGGGAAGCTGCGGGCTCTTCCCTGTCCTGGCTCCCTCCCAGCACCAGGAGGGCAGGACAGAGGAGGAACAGGGACCTGCTGCTTTGGAGGTGCTTTAGGGAGAGCAGGATGCTGCTCCTGGTGTCAGGGCACGGGGGTCCAGCCCTGCCCTGTCCTTTCTTGGCCTGAGGGTCTCACGGTTCCTCCTTCAGGCTGGGGGTCTTGGGGCAAGTCCTCAAGGAGGGCTGGTGGCCTTTTGGGCTGGCTTTGGGCACTGGTCTCCCCCTGGGCTGGGGCAGGGTCCTGGCCCATCTGTGCCTGAGTTCCCAGGAGGGGAGCAGGGAGGTGCTGGGCTGTGCAGGGACTGCCTGGAGCAGGCTGGGAGCACACGGGGCAGAGCAGGTGCTGGGAGCATCCACGTCTCACTCCTGCCTTTCCCAGAAGTGCCCACAGCAGCACAGGCTGCTCCAGGGGTGCTGGGCCCGTTCCAGCCCAGTCTGAGGAGGAGGGGTGAGTGTGCTGGTGCTGGAGGTCTTTGCCCCCATGACCCCTGTGCTGTGGGGCTGGAGCTGGGGTTCAGCAGTGCCCTCAATGTGCAGCTCTGGCTGCCAGGGCACAGGGGACATGACTGGATGGCAGATGGAGGCTGCAGTGTCCCCATACTCCTCCTACAATGCTGCTGGAAGGGGCACCTGGAGCTGTCTTGACTTTGGGGAGGTCTGCACTTGCCAGGGCTCATGCCACCCCACGCTTGGGTCCCTCCCTGCCCTTCCCCTGGGCACAGCCACCACCCAGAGTCCCCTGGGGTGTCCCAGTGCTCATCCCAGGGCAGGACAGAGCCTCCTCCACGGGAGCTGCGGGGCCCTGGCAGAGCTGGGGCCGGGCTGGCTTTGGGCAGGTCCTGCCACACGTGTCCATTGTCACTGTCCCCATCCACGGGCTCCATCGTGTCCCTGCATGTGTGTGACGCGCTGCCCCGCGGCGCCTTGGCTTTGAGGTGGAAATAAAGCACTAAGTATTTTTGTGAGCTCTTGACAAACTCCACAGTATTTCCACCTGGCACGGCCTGGCCTGGCACGGCCCTGGCACAGCCAGCAGGTCCAGACCAGCACCATGCTGGGGGCTGGAATGGGGGGCAGGACATGGACCCCGGGCACTGGGGCTGGAGTGTGGGGTGTGGATCCTGAGTGTTGGATGTGGATCACTGGGGTGCAGGATGTGGATCACTGGGGTGTGGAATGTGGATCACTGGGGTGTGGAATGTGGATCACTGGGGTGTGGGCTCTGGATCCTGGGCTGCAGGATGTGGATCACTGGGGTGCAGGATGTGGATCACTGGGGTGTGGAATGTGGATCCTGGGTGCTGGGGTGCAGGATGTGGATCACTGGGGTGTGAAATGTGGATCCTGGGTGCTGGGGTGCAGGATGTGGATCACTGAGGTGTGGGCTCTGGATCCTGGGCTGCAGGATGTGGATCACTGGGGTGTGAAATGTGGATCACTGGGGTGTGAAATGTGGATCACTGGGGTGTGGAATGTGGATCCTGGGTGCTGGGGTGCAGGATGTGGATCACTGGGGTGGGGAATGTGGATCACCGGGGCGTGGGCTCTGGATCCTGGCTGTTGGGGCTGTGATGGGGGACGTGGCCCCTGGGTGCCAGATGAAGCCCGGGAAGATTCAGCAAGGCTGGGAACTGGCCAGGAGCCGGGCTGGAGGCGTGGGACTGAGCCCACCCCGCAGCTGCCGGCCCCGCTCCCCGCCCAGCCCCGGGGGCCGCTGGCTTGGCTGCGGATCCTGCAGATCTTATGGACACTGCGGGGCCAGGGGCCAGCACAGCCCCGGGACAGAGCCTGGGGCCAGGAGGGCTGGGGCTGGCACTGCTGGGGGTGGGCAGGGGCAGGGGAACTGCCGGGGGTTTGGTTCCCGCTGTCCCGGGCCGTGGTGGGGCCCTGCCCTCGCTGCAGCCGTCCTGGGAGCAGCTGGGAGGGGAAGAGCCATGAGCTCATCCTGCTGCGCTGGGCCAGGGCAGGGCTGGGTCCTGCCCTGCCTCGTGGGGCTCCCTCCCCATCCCAGCACCCACTTCTACACCAAACTCTACTGGGGTGGCACCTCGCCAGCCCCACAGTGGGAGCAGGACACAACCCACAGTGGGAGCAGGACACAACTATGGAGATCCCCACAGTGGGAGCAGGAAATGGCCATGGAGATCCCCACAGTGGGAACAGGACATGGCTGTGGGGATCCCCACAATGGGAGCAGGACAGGGCTGTGGGGATCCCCACAGTGGGAGCAAGACATGGCTATGGGGATTCCCACAGTGTCAGCAGGATATGCCTGTGGGGATCCCCACAATGGGAGCAGAACATGGCTGTGGGGATCCCCACAGTGGGAACAGGACACGGCCATGGAGATCCCCACAGTGGGAGCAGGACATGACTGTGGGGATCCTCCGGACAGACCAGGACAGGGCTCTTGGATGCCCATGGTGGGAGCAGGGCATGGCTGTGGGGATCCCCCTAGACAGACCAGGACAAGGCTGTGGGGGTCCCCACAATGGGAGCAGGACATGGCTATGGGGATTCCTACAGTAGGAGTAGGACATGGCCATGGAAATCCCCACAGTGGGAACAGGACGTGGCTGTGGGGATCCCCACAGTTGCACCAGGACATGGCTGTGGGGATCCTGCAGAACAGACCAGGACAGGGCTGTTGGATGCCCATGGTGGGAGCAGGACACGGCTGTGGGGATCCCCCAGACACACCAGGACGGGGCTGTTGGATGCCCATGGTGGGAGCAGGACACGGCTGTGGGGATCCCCCAGACACACCAGGACGGGGCTGTTGGATGCCCATGGTGGGAGCAGGACATGGCTGTGGGGATCCCCCAGACACACCAGGACGGGGCTGTTGGATGCCCATGGTGGGAGCAGGACATGGCTGTGGGGATCCCCCAGACACACCAGGACGGGGCCGTTGGATGCCCATGGTGGGAGCAGGATTTGGTGCAGCCAGGCCCCACGAGCCCCTGGCAGTGCAGCACCCCTGGGGCCGTGTCCCCAGCCGTGGGCTCCCCGGGTGGGCTCTGGCCCGGCCGGGCTTTGCAGCAGCCCCGGGAGGCTCCCCGAGGCGTGGCCGTGGGAGGGCCGGGCTGTGGCCGGAGCCCCCCGGCCCCGCTGCCCACGCCTGCCCCGGGCTGTGGCTGGAAACGGCAGCGGGAACAAAGGCGGCTTGTGGCGGGCACCGGGTCTCTCCCTTCCTGCAGGAAGGGCCCGGGGCCGGACAAGGGGCCCGTGTCCGGCTCTGGCCGCCCGCCAGCACGTGCAGGGGGGTGCCGAGGGGGTGGCGAGAGCGGCTGGGGATGCCACCGGTCCTCAGTGCTGCCATCACCAGCCACAGGACACGGGACCCCCAGGACACCCCTGGGCACGGGAACACAGGGCTCTGCACGGGAACACAGGGCTCTGCCCTCCACCCGCCACTCCAGAGGCTGCACTGGGGCTGGGGGCTGCCCGGGGGGGACCCCACTCATGTGCCAATTCCTGCAATGTCCCCATTCCCACACACTGCAATGGCCCCATGGCCACCTCCTGCAATGGCCCCATTCCCACACACTGCAATGGCCCCATGGCCACCTCCTGCACTGGCCCTATGGCCACCTCCTGCACTGTCCCCATTCCTGTCCCCTACAATGTCCCCAAGCCCCCAGGCGGGAGCTCAGCTGGGCACAGAGATGGTGGGGTCAGGATCCCAAGCTTCCCCTGGCAGTTCCCCCTGGAGGAGAGCCCTGGCAGGCACCATGAGCACCCTCAGCTTGGCCCTGGCCCAGTGAGGGGTCCCAGCCCAGCTCGGGCTGGTGACACCCATGTCCCTCCAGGGAGCGTCCCCATGCCCAGGAAAGGTGGGAGAGCACAGAACACGGGGGGGCTGGGCAGGTTTTTATTTAAAGAGAAGCAACTCTGGGAGCAGCTGGTTACAGGTGAGTCCTGCTGCCCTGCGGAGCTCCAGCACCAGCCAGGGCAGGAACTCTCCACTCTGGCCACGCTGGCTCTGCTCTCAGCAGGGCTGGAGGTCCCTGGTGTGGGGCTCACCCTAAACACCCCCCAGGAGCCCCTGGAGCCACCACCGGGATCCTGGGGCAGGACGGGGCAGTTCCAGCGAGATGCTCTGGGCTGGGCCAGTGCCAGGGCTGGCACAGAGGGGCCGGGGACCCGCTGAGCCCCAGCTGCCATAGAGGGTGGAGGTGGCAGGTCCCTGTGGGGTGCTCAGGGCTGCAGTGGGGTTGGCCCACCCCAGGCATCCCCTTCTCAGGAAGCGTTGCTGTGCCGGGACCGCAGAGGCCTCACCAAAGAGAACAGCCGGGGCGGGCGCACAGTTAGTGCAAACAAGGTCTGTATTATTAAAGCTGGAGGCTTCGGGTGGCGGCCCCGGTCCCACGAGGCTCGGGGGGGCACTGGGATGGGGTGGGGGGCAGGAGGTGTGTGGGGGTGCCAGGGCAGGGGGCAGGATCGTCTCTGGGCAGCCCCAGCTCATCACAAGAGCACACAGGGCTTCTTGGGCTTGGCCGGGACGGGGTTGAGCACGGCCCTGACGGCCTCGGTGAACACATCCTTGATGCCCTCCTGGTTGAGCGCCGAGCACTCCAGGTACTTGACTGCGCGGATCTGCTTGGAGAGGCTGATGCCCTGCTGGGTGGTGATGGGCGCCTGGTTCTGCTCCTTGAGCCGCTTCATGGTCTCGGGGTTGTTCCTCAGATCCTTCTTGGTGCCCACGAGGAGGATGGGCACGCTGGGGCAGTGGTGGCACACCTCGGGGTACCACTTGTGCTTGACGTTCTCGTAGGAGGGCGGGCTGGCGATGGAGAAGCAGATGATGAAGACGTTGGTCTGGGGGTAGGAAAGCGTCCGCAGGCGGTCGTACTCCTCCTGGCCGGCCGTGTCCCACAGGTTTAAGTTAATAGTCCTGCCGTCCACCGTGTTCTGGGCGCTGTAGTTGTCGAACACGGTGGGGATGTACTCCTTGGGGAAGGCGTTGGTGGTGTAGCAGATGAGCAGGCAGGTCTTGCCCACCGCCCCGTCGCCCACCACCACGCACTTGATGCTCTGCATCCCGGCGCTCCCGCTGTCCCCTTCAGCAGCCTGCGGGGAGAGAGGAGGCTCAGGGAGTGCTCCAGGGCTGGGTCAGCCTGGTCCCCCCGCTCTGATACCCCGGGGCTGCTCGGGGGTCACAACAACCCCCTGGTTCACCCACCAACCCAGCAGCCAGATGAGCTTCCCAGGCTGGCACATCCCCCCGACACAGACCCCCCATAGGGGATCTGCCCACCATGACCCAGGAACACACAAGTGCCACCATGGGCGGTGTGTGTGGGGACCACATCGTCCCCAGGGTGCTGCATGCGTGACAGCCAGGCTGTGGCAGCACCCTGTGCCATCCCATGCTGTGCTGTGCTGTGCCTGCAGCCCGGGGTGGGATGGGGGGCAGCAGGGCAGGGAGCAGGGGAAGGTATCAGGGCAGGGAGCAGAGCAGAGAGCAGGGGAGGGCAGCAGGATGAGGAGCAGAGCAGAGAGCAGGGCAGGGAGCAGGGGAGGGCAGCAGGGGCACATCTGGGCTGTGGCAGCCCACGGACCGTCACCATCTGTCCCAGCCCCGATCCTGCCCACTCCCAGCAGGGCCAGGGCTGGTCCCGGCGGGCAGGGCCGGCGCTGTGGCCCTGGAGCCCTGGAGCCCTGGAGCCCTGGTCCGCTCCTGCAGCTGTGTTTATCCCCAGCCCCGGCGCGCGTTTTCCTTCCTCAGGTTCCCTCTGCGATTCCCATTAAGGGCCCATCCTGCTCCCCTTCCTGCCCCCGGCCGGAGCCCTGCCCAGCCCAGGCGGGGGTGGGGAATGCCCCCCTGGGGCCGCAGCCCCTCTCCCAGCGGGGTCCTGGTGCCCACCATGGCACGGGAGGGTGGGAGCCCCTCTCTGTGCCAGTGAAGGACAGCAGAGCTGCCGGGGCACAGAACCCGCAGTGTCCCCGAGTCCTGGGCTGGGGGTCCCCGTTCCCCAGAGCCCTCCGAGTCTGCAGGGCTGGGAGAAGGGGGAAGGGGCCGAGCCCCCCGCCCCAGCCCCAGCCCCAGCCCGTCCCTGCCCCCTCGGATGGGGAAGTCGCTCTTCCTCTTCCCGCCCTGACACGCGGCTTCCTGCGGCCGGGGCTGTGCCGTGACCCCCGCCCTGCCTGGCTGAGCCCCGGCACAGGCACAGGGGGGCTGCCAGGCCCGCCCCGCAGCGCCGTGCCTCAGTTTCCCCCGGCACAGGCACAGGCACAGGGGGGGCTGCCAGGGCCGCCCCGCAGCGCCGTGCCTCAGTTTCCCCCGGCGGGGCCCGCAGTGTGAGCGGAGACAGCGGGGCCGGCACAGCCCCCCCACCCCGCTCCAGGGTCCCAGGGGGACACAAACCCAGTCCCGGCCTTTGGCCTCCAGTCGGGGAGCAAACACAGCCCCGAGGTTTCCTCAGAGCCCTTTGCCCAGCCCGGGGCCCGGCTGTGGGAACCCCTGGGCTGGGGGCTCAGAGGGGCAGGCAGGGGGAACCCCTGGGCTGGGGGCTCAGAGGGGCAGGCAGTGGGAACCCCTGGGCTGGGGGCTCAGAGGGGCAGGCAGTGGGAACCCCTGGGCTGGGGGCTCAGAGGGGCACGGGGCAGGGGACAGGGGACAGAGGGGGGGCAGCAGGAGAGGGATGGGGACAGGACCAGAACCAGGATAGTGGGGTCAGGATCAAGGAGACCAGGATAATGGGAGAAGGAAGTGGATCAGGAGGAGCTGGAGCAGGACAGGGGGGAAGGAAGTGGACCAGGGCAATGGGAGCAGAGGGAGAAGGAGCAGGGCACTGAGAGGAACAGGGTCAGGGTCATGGGACCAGCCTCAGGGACCAGGGTCAGGACTGTGGGAGACTGAGGTCCCTCCATGGCTGCACAGGCCACCCTTGGGCATGTGCACCTTCCACAAGGGCCACCCACATCCCCTGTGCCCCTTCTGTCCTGCAGCCACCCCGTCCCTTCACCCTGGAGTGGGACACAGCTGCCCCTGTCACCCCAAGGCCCCATTTGGCCCATCTGACTCTTTCTGGACCCAAAGCAGCCCTGGGCACCAGCCTGGCCCTGTGCCCATCCCACAGTGGGGCATGGCACACACTGCTCATGCTGAGCCCAGACCCCAAAACTGACTGGGGATGAGCTGCACCTGCAGGAACCATCCCCATCCCCATCCCAGGGGAAACACTCGTGCCCATGAGAGCATCACCACCGGGACACAAAATGAGGAGGGAAAGGAGGAGGAAGAGGAGGAGAAGGAGGTCAGGGGTCACTTCTGCAGCACTCCTGGGGGTGTGGAGCCCCCGAGAGCCCCCAGGTTTGTCACCAGCACTTGGCAAACATGGGCACACTGTGGCCATGAGGACCCGAGGGCTCACACAGGAGAGGTTTGGCTCCCACAGCCCTGGCACTGCCAGCACCAGGTACGAGGTGCCAGGGAGGGGTTTGTGGGTGCCAGGGGGGCTCCAGCTCTGTCACAACCAAGGTTTGCAGCCACAGTCACTGCACCACAGTCCTGCCCACTGCCCACAGCCCCAGCCAAGCCCCCGACTCTCACTCGTGTTCCCAGGGAGGATGAGGAGGGACCTGTGCCCTGCCCCATTGGGCCCCTGTGTCCCCAGCAGGGCACAGGAGGGTTCCCTGCCAAAGGACCCCCATTCCAGGCCAGGCCCAGGGGCATCCCGGTGGTGCCAGGAGATCACCCGTGTCCCTGCAGCCACGCCGGGGCTCCCGAGGCTGCCCGGGGGCCGGGATGGGCCGGTCCGGGCACTCGGGTGGGTGTCTGGGCCCTGCTGTGCCCCCCCCGCCCGCTGCCCCCTCTGCTGCCCCCAGCACAGGGCCAGCTCTGTTCTCCCAGGAAACCGCGGCCGGCAGCGCCTTTAACCCTTCTGGCCGCCGGGATGGGGGACACAGCCCTTGGGGACACCTCCCCTCCCCGGCCCCGGGGTCCCCATCACCCCCTCACTGCGGGGGCCCCCGGGTGGGTCTGGGGGCCTGGGGAGAGGGGGGCGGTGGGTGACACACAGAGGAGCCCCCTCCCACCGCCGCCCCCCGGCACGGCACGGCACGGCACGGCACGGCACGACACGGCACGGGAAAAGCGACTCATCTCTTCAGCAGAAAAGGGAAGCAAAAGGCTCTGCCAGCGCTCCCGGCCGGGGCAGCCCCCGGGGGTTTTCCGCCGGGGAAGTGGAGCGGCCGCCCCCGGGAGCTCCGTGTCCCACGGCCCCAGACCTGACCCGGCCTCTCTGAACCGCCCTGCAGCCCCCGGCACCCCCCGGCACCCCCCGGCACCCCCTGCCCGCCGGCACAGCGCAATTCGGGCACCTCACAGCCCGCCCTGTGCACCCCACCCACCGCGGGACCCCTCCCCACCCCACCCCAGGGACCCCTCCCCAGCCCCGGGTCCAGCCCGGCCCGGGGGTCGTGCCCAGCCCCACCCAAGGCTGGGCGTCACCGGGGTCCCTCCTGCCCTGTGAGGGGCAAGCACAGCCTTGTCCCTCCCCGCCCTGCCGCCAGCACAGCAGCACGAAGAGGGAATTAATAAATCTGCTAAAATCTCTAAATCCCAAGCAGGGGGTCTCTGGCCAGGGTGGGGACCCAGCGACCCCCAAGGCCCCCCAGCTCTGCCCCAGGCTCTGCCGTGACTGCTAAAATAACTCCCATGCTGAGTCGGAGGAATTTGATTTCCCTCATCTTCCAGCTGTTGTGACTAATTTCCTCATTTTATTTCCCTCCCGGGCCGGGTCCTGCTCTGCCCCTCACCACGGCCACTCCCGGCCCTTGGCCTCTGCTCCAGGCCCTGCCACAGCCCTGCAGCTCCAGGGCTGGATCCAGGGCCCCCCAGGGGATGTGGTGACCCCCTGCTTGGCCTGGGCACCGCTCCCTGCAACCACAGCAGGGGATCCTGGGCTGGAGGGATGGAGGGATGGACAATGGATGGATGGATGGGTGGATGGATGGACGGACGGATGGATGGATGGATGGAGGGATGGGTGGATGGATGGAGGGAGGGATGGATGGATGGATGGATGGATGGATGGATGGAGGGATGGGTGGATGGATGGATGGATGGAGGGATGGGTGGATGGATGGATGGATGGAGGGATGGAGGGATGGATGGATGGATGGAGGGATGGATGGATGGATGGATGGATGGATGGATGGATGGATGGAGGGATGGATGGAGGGAGGGATGGAGGGATGGATGGAGGGATGGATGGATGGATGGATGGATGGATGGAGGGATGGAGGGATGGATGGATGGATGGATGGATGGAGGGATGGATGGATGGATGGATGGATGGATGGATGGATGGATGGATGGATGGAGGGATGGATGGAGGGAGGGATGGAGGGATGGAGGGATGGATGGAGGGAGGGATGGAGGGATGGATGGAGGGATGGATGGATGGATGGATGGATGGAGGGATGGATGGATGGAGGGATGGATGGATGGGGCCAGGCAGGCCAGGCCAGGCTCCACGGCCTCCAGCAGAGCCCCTGGTGGTCCCAGCAGCCCCGCACTGCCCCGGCCCCTCTCTGGGCCACAGCCAAACCAAACCCAACCCAACCAAACCCACCAAACTCCCACGCACGAGGGCCCAGCCCACACCTGCACCCGCAGCCAGCACCGCCCACACCACCACAAGTGCCCACAGGTGCTCCTGGCCCCAGGGCTGGCCCCGGCCCCCCCACTGCCACCACAGCCTGTCCCCAGAGGCCACAAACTGTACCGAGGTACCTCTGTGGCTTCTCCTTCCCACGAGCCAAGCGGAGGAAGCCCCACAGCCCCAGCACCCACCCACACCCCCACAGGCTCCAGGGCACCCACGGGTGTCCCCATGCTGGCTGAGTGACCCAGTGACCCCGGGGGGACCCCAGGGGGACCCCATGATGAGCCCCCACCACAGGCACCCCCAGCACAGGGACAGCCCTGGCACGTCCTGGCTGCTGCACACGTGTGACAGCCCCTGCAGGGGATGTGTGGGGTCAGGACAGGGGGGTCAGTGGGTCAGTGTGAGGGGGTCAGTGGGGTCAGTGCAGTGCTGGTCAGTGCGGGGGGCTCAGGGGGTCATTGCACGGGGGCCAAGGGGGTCAGAGCAAGGGGAAGCAGTGCAGGGGGGCAGTGGGTGGGTAGAGAGGGGTCAGTGCAGGGGAATGGCCCTGGAGGGGTCAGTGGGGTCAGTGCAGTGCTGGTCAGTGCAGGGGGCTCAGGGGGTCATTGCACGGGGGTCAGGGGGGTCAGAGCAGTGGGGAGCAGTGCAGGGGGGCAGTGGGTCAGTGCAGGGGGTCGGTGGAGTCAATGTGGGGTGGTCCATGGGTCAGTACGGAGCAGTCAGTGGGTCAATACAGGGGGGTCGGCGCGGGGCCCTGCAGCGCTCCCCGGGGTCAGCACAGCCCCTGCAGCGCGGGTCCGGGGGTGCGGGGCCGGGGGTCCCGCCGAGGGGGTCGTTTCTGTCCCCGCTCTGTCCCCGCTCTGTCCCCGCTCTGTCCCCGCTCTGTCCCGGCTGCTGCCGGCGCCGCTCCCGCGCCAAACTCCGCTCCTCCGGTACCCGTTATCCCGGCAGTCCCGTTATCCCCTCTGTCCCGTTATCCCCGGCTGTCCCGTTATCCCCGGCTGTTCCGTTATCCCCGGCGGTCCCCTTACCCCCGGAGCTCCGTTATCCCAGCCCCGCTCTCCCCGGAGCTCCGTTATCCCGGGCAGTCCCGTTATCCCGGGCAGTCCCGTTATCTCCCTCTGTCCCGTTATCCCCCTCTGTCCCGCTCCGGGCGGGTCCCGCCGCCCCCGCCCTGTCCCCCTCGGGTGGCTCCTCCCGGCCCCGGCTCGACCCCCGGCCCATCCCGGACCCGCGGGACCCCCGGAGCCCCCGGAGCCCCGGCCCGCACTCACCCCGGGACATGGCGCGGCGGGCGGGGGCCGGGGCGGCAGCGGCACCGAGAGCAGGACCAGGAGGAGGAGGAGGAGGAGAGGAGGAGGAGGAGGAGAGGAGGAGGAGAGGAGGAGGAGAGGAGGAGGAGAGGAGGAGGAGAGGAGGAAGTCTGCGGCCGCCTCCGCCGCCGCCCCGGGCGGTCCCGCGGAGAAACTTCCCCCCCGCGCCCGCCGCTTCCTCCGGGGCCGGGCGGGGAGAGCGGCCCCCGCCCCCCGGTCTGTGCGGGGACCGGGCCGGGACCGGGACGGGGCTGCGGGGCCGGGACGGGGCGGGTGTGCGGCGGGACCCCCCGGCACCGCCCCGAGCGGGGACCTGCAGCCCCCGGGGCCGGTGGGGAGCGGGACCCTCCTCCTCCTCCTCCTCCGCCGGCTGCTGGACCCCCCCGAACCCCCACCCTGAGCCCCCACCCTGAGCCCCCACCCTGAAACCCCACCCTGAATCTCCCACCCTGAGCCCCCACCCTGATCCCCCACCTTGAAACCCCCACCCTGAGCCCCCCACCCTGAAACCCCACCTTGAAACCCCCACCCTGAGCCCCCTCCCTGAGCCCCCCCCCCTGAGCCCCCCTCCCTGAGCCCCCCACCCTGAGCCCCCCACCCTGAGCCCCCCTCTGGGGGAACTGGGGCTCCCCTGCTGCCCCCCAAGGGTGACCGGGGTGTCTCCCCAAGGGCCGGGTCCCCCCAGCACCACCCACAGCCCCCGGGGGTCCCGGGGGCAGGAGGGGCTTGTGGGGTTCCCCGGGGATGGAGGGGAGGCGGTTCTGGGAGCGAGTGGCCTGTCCCCATCCTCATCCCGGGGTCTGCAGGTGTGGGACCCCCCACCCACAGCCGGTGCCTTCCCCAGTGCCCGACACCAGCCCGGACATGGGCCTGGACATGGGCCTGGACATCAGCCAGCCCCCACGGGTCCCCACGAGGGGACAGCCTGGGACCCCCAGCCCAGGGTGGGGGCGTGGGACACCCGGCTGGGAGAGCTCTGGGGACAGGGGTGTCACTCCTCAGAGCACCCGGGCACAGGGGGACAGGGTGTGAGGAGTGGGACAGGACGTGAGCAATGGGACAGGACATGAGGAGTGGGACAGGCCGTGACCTTCCCGTCCCTCTGTCCCTCTGTCCCTCTGTCCCCCTGTCCCCCCTCAGCCCGTGGCCTCCGGGCGCTGGTGGCCCCAGCCCAGCGATGTCACCCGCGGCACGTGGCCCTGGAGGTGTCACAGCTCGAGGAGTGTTGGGATTTCATCATCCCCACCCGAACCAGGAACCACGTGCTGAGACCTCCAAATGCCCCTGCCCAGGGAGCAGGGGTGTGACATGTCAGGGGGGTGACACTTTGGGGGGGGTGACACATTGGCATGTGTGACATGTCAGGGTGTGTGACATCTGAGTGTGTGACATGTTGGGGTGTGTTACATGTCATGGTGTGTGACATCTGAGTGTGTGACACGGAGTCGGTGACACAGGGTGTGTGACATGTCAGGGTGTGTGACATGTCTGGGTGTGTTACACGGGGTGTGTGACATAGGGTGTGTGACATGCAGTTGTGACGCGGGGTCTGTGACATGTCTGGGTGTGACATGAGGTGTGTGATGTCACGGTGTGTGATGTCACGGTGTGTGATGTCGTGGTGTGTGACACGGGTGTGTTACACAGGGTGTCGGACATGTCAGGGTGTGTGACATGTCTGGGTGTGTTACACAGGGTGTGCGACACTACGGGGTCTGTGACACGCCCCCGGCCCGGCCATTCCCCGCCGTGGCCACCAGAGGTCGCTGCGGGCCAGCTCAGTTGGCGCGCGGGCGGGCGCGGGGGCGTGGCCACGTTCCTGCCCGTTGGCCCCGCCCCCAGTGGGCGTGTCCCGATGTTGATTGGCCCCGCCTCGGTGGGCGTATCCCGGAGCGGTTGGCCCCGCCCCCTGTAGGTTTGTTCCGGTGTCGGTTGGCCCCGCCCCCGTGGGCGTATCCAGGCGGTGATTGGCCCCGCCCCAGGTGGGCGTGTCCCTATGGCTGTTGGCCCCGCCCTCTGTCAGCGCGCGCGGCGCCAGGGCCCGGTGCGTAGAACGGCGTGCGGGGGGGGCGGGCGAGACCACCCTGAGAGCGGGCGGGGGGGGAGCGGGGCAATCCCTGCACAGACATAGGGGGGATTTCCAGGGGCACCGCCGCGAGAAGGCGGCGGAGGGACAGAACGGACCGGGGAGACTCTAGCGGAGCTGGCGGGAAGGCGGGTTACCCCCGCAGAGAGGCGGGAGGCCGGCGGGGTTACCCCGGGAAGAGCCCGCTGAGGGCGGGGGGATTGGGGCTGTCCCGGGAGAAACCACTGGGCGGGGGGGGGGACTGGGGCTGCCCTGGGAGCGACCACTGCGGGCCGGGCCGGGGGGGGGCAGAGGGTTCCGGTGGCCGGTGCGCGGCCGGGGCTGACGGCGGGGCCGGGATCACCGGGATCACCGCGATAACCGCGATAACCGCGATCACCGGGACACCCCGCAGGCCGTGCCCATGCCCAGGAGCAGCTGACGGCGGCGGGGACGCGGAAATGGAGCTGCGGCCGGGCCGGGCGCTGTGCGGCCTCTTCCTCCTCCTCCTCCTCCTCCTGCAGCGTCCCGGCCGCGCCGAGCGGGCCCCGGGCTCCCACACGGACGACTCGGCCCTCGCAGGTGGGTGAGCCCCGGCCCGGTGTGTGCCCTGCCCGCCCCGGGGCTCGGCCTGTGCCCGGGGCAGGGCCTGGAGCCCCCCCGAGCTCCGGTTTGGGGGCATTCCTCGGGTTTGGGGCCATTCCCGGGGTTTTGGGGCCATTCCCCGTGTTTTGGGGCCATTCCCCGTGTTTTGGGGCCATTCCTCGTGTTCTGGGGCCATTCCTCGGGATTTGGGACCGTTCCTCGGGGTTTTGGGGCCATTCCCCGTGTTTTGGGGCCATTCCTCGGGGTTTTGGGGCCATTCCTCGTGTTCTGGGGCCATTCCTCGGGATTTGGGACCGTTCCTCGGGGTTTGGGGCAGATCTGCGGTGACCCCCCGGTTGGGCACCTGGCAAGGACCGGGATAACCCGAGCTGGTTGTTGCAGCGAGTTCCGGCGCTTTGGGTCAAAAGTTTTAAATTTCAGCTGGTTTAGAATATTGCGCTCCTCTTGTTAAATCGCATGGGCTGGGACGGGTCGGCGGGGTTTGAGATTATTTATTGGTGTTATATATTGGCGTTATTTCACTTGTTTACACCGTGGTACCGAGAGCCTGGCGGGGAGCTGGGGATGTGCCGATTATTCCCGTGTTTTCTGAGGATATTCCCGGCTGTGACACCCCCAGACCCAGCTGTGTGACACCCCCAGACCCAGCTGTGTGACACCCCCAGACCCAGCTGTGTGACACCCCCAGACCCAGCTGTGTGACACCCCCAGAGCCGTTTTTCTCCCACCTGAGGATCCCCGGCAGCTCAGCCCGGGCACCGCTGATAAACCTCCTTTCCATCCCCTCCGGCCCTAAAGGCAGAGCCAGCCCAGCCCTGGGACCCTCTGTGTGTCCCCCAGTGTCCCCCCTCCGTGTCCCCCCTAATGTCCCCTCCGTGTCCCCCCTCCGTGTCCCCCCTAATGTCCCCTCCGTGTCCCCCCTCCGTGTCCCCCCTAATGTCCCCTCCGTGTGTCCCCCCAATGTCCGCTCTGTGTCCCCCTAATGTTCCCTCCGTGTGTCCCCTCTCCGTGTGTCCCCCCTAATGTCCCCTCTGTGTGTCCCCTCAATGTCCCCCCTCCGTGTGTCCTCCCTAATGTCCCCTCCGTGTGTCCCCCCTCCGTGTGTCCCCCCAATGTCCCCTCTGTGTCCCCTCAATGTCCCCTCCGTGTGTCCCCCCTCCGTGTTCTCTCTACGGGACCGGGGGCTCCTCATCCCCTCCGAGTCCCGGGTTCGAGTCCAGCCCGAGGAAACTGGATCTCCGCAGTCCTTGCGGAGCCGGGTTTGTGCCTCCAAGGAATTTCCATGGCGGTTATTTTTGGAGGCCCTGCAGAAGTGTGGCGGCCCGGGTGATTCAGCTGCTGGCTCCGCTCTGGGCTCGCACTAATTCCCCCCCTGGAATTGGCTCTGGAGGGCTTTGGGTCACTCTGGGCCGTGTTTTGGGCACTGCTGCCTTCCCCAAACCCGCCAGGGATTTAATGCCTGGCTACAGGTTGGAGCCCCAAAGGTGTCAGGAGTGTGGGATTTGTGTCCCCTGCTCAGTGTCCCTTCCCTGGGGACAGATCTGGAGGGCTCTTTGCCCTCTGCTGCCCCAGCTCTGTGTGTCCTCTGAGCTCTGTTGGAGCTCCTGGAGCTGTTGCTCTGGTTCAGAGCAGGGAATGTCCCAACCAGCACAGGAGAGGCTTTCCCCAATGTTTTCCCTGGAGCAGAAGGTGTTGGCTGCTCACTCTGAGGCAGAGGTGAGTGTTCTGAAAGTGAAAGCGCTCGGCTTTGACACATCCTGCAAAGGTGCTTTATTGTTATTGTTATTATTTAATTAGGCAGGATTTTAATGATGGAGTGTCAGCACCGGGGAGGATTTCCAGGCGATGCAGGGAAGGGTTTGCAGAGAGCAGAAGAAGCCTGAGATTCCCCTGCCCACCCAGGGGATGCATCAGCAGCTTTTACAGAGAATTAGTGAATGATCCCCATTCCTGGGATATATTTTATAGCAAGAGTTTGAAACGGGCGGGTTTATCCATGCAGGAAAATCAGAGTTGGTGACTGAACCCTGGGGAAAACCCGATTTTCTCCTGGCTTTGACTCACTCACAGGCTGATTGAGGCCTTAATCTTTGATCTCTAATCTTTTCCTGCCGGGCTCAGGTTGAGTTTGGTTCCATGGGCAGCTCAGGAGGCATTTCACAGGGTGTGTGAGGGTTTGGAGGCTGGGGCAGGCAGGAGGGGCTGGTGGCAGCCCCTGGCCTTGCCCCGAGCCCGGTTTGGGCTCCTGCTGCTGTCACAGGATGTGTGACCGGCCCCATTGTTTGCACCCGCCCTGGTTATTTTTAGCCCGAATTTGTCAGGCTGCAGCCTGGCCCGGGACCTTTTCACACCCCCCTAAAAGGGGGCAAACTGCACTTCCAGGGATTATTTCCCCCTCCCTCTTTGTGTAATCTGGCTGTTGCCCAAATCAGCCAGGTTTTGGTCCTTTTTCTGGTCCTTATCAGAACATCCTCCGGGGTTGTGGCCAATGTTTTACACAAGTTTTATGTGGGCCATCAAAAATGTGACCCGTTGTTCGGGTCATGAGTATTAAATTTCATCTCATTTAAAATACTGATCTTGCTCAGTTGGCTCTTCCTCCTTAAATCACATCACCTGGAGCCAGTCTGTGGGATTTATTTTAATAGGGTTATTTTTATTTTAATTGTTTGCTCTCTCTGCAGCCCAGCACAGGTGGGTGTGTAGGAAATCCAAGGAAAACTGGCTGTGGACAGGTAGGGTTTGGGGGACTGGGGTTCCTCCCTGGTTCTCTGAATGGTGACAATTTCCACCTGCAGATCCAGCCCTGCCCCATCTCCCTGCAGTAGTGTGGAAGTGCTGCAGGTCTGCATTGCCCTGAGCTTTATTTAACTGTGTGTGGAATTCCTTCCTGCGGTGTGGCATCCACAGGGCTGTGGGTCCCCGTTCTGGCCTCCTTGAGGCAGGTCAGGGCTCGTGGCACAGGTTTTCCCTCTTCCCTGCAGCAGTTCAGGGATGGGCTCTGGGCTGTGTGCTGGAATTGAGGCATTTTTGGGTGATGTGTTGGGGTGGTGAGGGCTGGACTCTGCTGCAGGGCTGGCACAGCTCTGGTGGCTTTTCCTCTTTCCACAGCAGCTCCTCCTTCTCTTCCTTTCCCTTGCCCTGTCTCCTGTTTCCCCTGTTTTGACTCCTTGATCACAACATTTCCTGAGTCATCTTTCTCTTACCTGAGTGCTTTAAAAAAACAAGTTAAAACCCACCCTGATAGTTTCAGTGTCCCAAGCTGGAGGGGCTGTTCCTGAGTTTGCTCTTTGAGCTCCTAAAGCCAGGGAACATCCTGTGGGACAGAGTCAGTGTGGGGAAGGGGGGCTGTGACTGTCACCAATTCCAAAGGGGGAGAACATGAATTTCTGGGTGAGGAGGCTGTGCCCAAGCCCTGCCTGTCCTTGCCATCCCAGAGATTCACTGGAGGTGAATCCTTTGCTGCAAAACCTCTGCCTTGGCAGGTGATGGGTTTGGGCTGGAGACCTGCAGTGAAAGCTTTTGGCATCTGAGCAGGACGTGACCTCTGTGGGGCCTTTGGGGGCTCAGTGGTGGCTCATCCTGCAGCTGGGTCTGCATCTTTCCACAAAACTGGGGAGTTCATGGCACACAGGCACCTGCTGTGCCCTCCCCGCTTGGATAAAATGCCTTTTAAAGGAGAATTTGCTGTTAAATTAATTCCTTTGAGGGGTGCCACATTCACGAGTGGAAGTAGCAGCTTTGGGTTGGGCAGGGGAGATGGAGCAGTTGTGAGAATCCTTGGAGAACTGTGCCAGGAAAAAGTCCATGTTCTTCCCCAGCTCAGCTGGAAGCCCCGGTGGATTGCACAGCCTTGGCTTCCTTCAGGAATGAAACTCATCTCGAGGAATTGCCATTCTGAGAGGTGGAAAAGTTGTGGTTTTGGCAGCAAACTGGCCTCATGTGGAGGAGCAGGGCCGGCTGGGCAGCACTGGGGCTGCTGGGGAGCTCCTGGCTCCCTCCAGCTCATTCCCTTCCCTGCTTGGCCCAGAGACTTGGAGTAATGCTCAGCTGGATGGCAGGGAGGATCTTAATTGAATTTATTGTCGGATTTATGTATTTACTCCCTTGGAAAGTGTCTCCTGTGCCCCTCGGGTGGTCCCTTCCCACAGGAGCAGGGCAGGGGGAGCTGCTGGGGCTGCAGGGAGCTGCATCTCAGCTCCACAGGCTTGGCCTTTCCCACAGTGAGGCAGGGATACACACATCCACCTGGGAAACCCAGGGCAGCAATCCTGCTGTGCTTTCCATCCTTTGCTGGGCAGGGATACACACATCCACCTGGCAAATCCAGAGCAGCAATCCTGCTGTCCTTTCCATCCTTTGCTCCCAGGAGGGGATGGAGCAGTAAATGTGTGAGGAAGGAGCTCCTGCCATCCCTTGTGGTGCAGCTGCAGGCTCTGGGGTGCTTTGGTGGTCCTGGAGTGGAGCCTCATCCCAAGAGGAGAGAGAAGGAAAAGGACTTTGTGTTTCTCTGGCTGCTCAGTTGGTGTTTGGCTCCTGGGCTCCCTGGGCATGTTGGGACCTCACAATTCCCTGTGTGAGATTTCTCCTCCTCTGGGCAGGGGCTGGAGGGATGGGTGAGTGTCCAGGACAGCCCTGGGGGGCTGAGGTGCCCCCCAGTGAGGGGTAGTTCATGATCTGCCTGGGGTTTGGGGAGGGAAGGGAGCTAAAAGGCCCTCCTGGTATTTAGGGGCTGCCCAGGGAGCTTTGGAGTGCCCATCCCTGGAGGTGTCACCTGGAGGTGGCACTCAGAGCTCTTCCCTGGGGACAAGGTGGGCACAGCTGGGATGTTCTGGGAGGGCTTTTCCAGCCTCAGGAATTTGGGGATTGTGTGATTTGTTAGTAAAAAACCCCTTTCTGCAAGCAGGAGGCTGAAGAGCAGCCCTTTCCCCTGCGGTTATCCCTGTCCCACTTGGAGGCTGTGCTGTGGAAAGGGCCCTGGCAGTGACTCGTGTCCCTGGAGGTTCCAAGCCCAGGGTCAGTGCCAGCCCTGGACACCCTTCAGGGCTGGACTGTGCCCAGCCTGGCACTCTGCTCCCCACAGCCCCAACTGCACACACTTATTAGTGCTAAGAAAGCTGTTTTCCTTCATTAATTAGCTTTGCTTTCAATCCAGAGAGGGAGAAAAGAACTCCTGAGCAGGCAGGGCAAGCGGGAGAGTTGTGGCTCTCCCCGGGCAGCTCTGGGATTCCTGATTCCTGTTCCTGGCTGGTCCAGCTGTGTGCAGCCCTGCTGGGGGTCACTGGAGGGGCAGGAACGTGCTGGAAACAGGAGATGGGACCTTTGCTGCTGTTGGCTGCAGGTCTGGGGATCCCCTGTTGTAGAAATTTTCCGTGGATGGCAGGGACAAGGAGCTCTGCAGAGCTGAGATGTTCTAGAAACACGGGGGTTTATTATTCCAAGGGTGGTGGGTAAAGAGGGCTTTGCCTTCAGCCACCAGCCTGGGCTGGAGCAAAGCCCTAAAGAGAGAAGAGAGAGGTAAGAGTGAAGAGGGCAAGAGAAGAGAGCGATCCTCGTGTTCCAATCCATTCTCTCTCTTTTTGTGTTGAATATTCTAATTTACAGTGACCAACCGGCGTGAGATACAAAACCTACAGACTTTGCCTGCAGCCTGTGAGAACTACTACATCACCATGTCATTTTATATTCTAAACTCTGTAGACTCCTTTCTCATGCCCTTGTTCCCTGATGCCTTTGCAGGGTGGAAAGGCAACATTCTTATCTTTTGTTTTTCTGTATTTTCACCCATCTCCAGCTCATCCCCGTCTTCCTGCCTGCCATGCTCACATCTCCAAACTGGCTTCCATTCCTATTTCACTCACAGGTTTTATATCTGCAGTATTTCTTACCATAAAATCATATCCATAAGTCCTTCCTGTCCCATCTTTCCCAACACCCTGTGCCCCCAGGGATGGAGATTCTGTCCCCTCCTTGTGTCAGTGAGGTGCTACTGGGGAGAAATCCCTCCCTGGCAGGGTGGGCAGGGCCTGGCACAGGGTGCCCAGAGCAGCTGTGGCTGCCCCTGGATCCCTGGCAGTGCCCAAGGCCAGGTTGGACATTGGGGACAGAGGGAGGTGTCCCTGCCATGGCAGGGGTGGGATGGATGGACTATAAGGTGCCTCCAAGCCCAAACCAGGGTGGGATGCTGTGAATAATGGGAATTTTGGCCTCTTTTCTGCCTTCTCCCTGTTACCAGGTGCAGCCCTGGGACCTGCCTTTTCCCCCTCCTGCCCTCCAGGCTCTCTTTGCTGCTGGATTTTGGGCTGTTTCCTGTGGAGGCAGCTCTGTCGTGCTGTGCCTGCTCTGCTCCCGTGGCTGATCCAAGCTGGGCTCTCTGGAACACTTTAATTTTCCCTCCCCCTCGTTTTCCCCAGCCCCTGCAGCCGTGCCTGATTAATTTTCTGGCACCTCCAGAGCTGTGGTTCAGTTTTAGGAGCTGGTGCTGGCAGGGAGGAAGGGCTCTTTAATTAAAGCCATTGCTCTGTCACTGCTGCAGCCTCGAGGAGCTCCTGCCCCACGCTGTGCCAGGGCCTCACCACTCACAGGGAACAATTTCTTCCCAATATTCCCTCTAACTGTGCCATTCCCTGTGTCCTGTCCCTCCATCCCTTGTCCCCAGTCCCTCTGCAGCTCTCCTGGAGCCCCTTCAGGGACTCTGAGCTCTCTGCAATAATCCCAATAATACAATTCACGATCAGGAGTGATGCCCAGGAGCTTTTCCTGGCAGTCCTGGTGAAGTCCCAGCCCTGCAGTCCATGGAAAGCCTTGAGAGGAGCATGAGGAAGTCATTAGGGAGCCATTCATGGTGCTGTCCCCGGGTTGTCCCTGCCTGCTTGTTTTCCCTCCATGAAATAGTACCGGGATGCTTGTTTGTTTGGATTATGGGCCTATTTTTAAGTAACCTATTTTTTCCACTTTGGAAAATGCATTAACTCACTGTGTGTCACGGACATGTGTGGAGTTTGACTTTGGGAAAGCACCAAGGGCTCCTTGGGAGTCTCTCACCAGCCTCAGTGGTTGCCTGTGGCACACAGAGATTTATTTTTTATTTTTTTTTGTATATATGTGTTTATCTACACCTCGCTGAGATTTACTGTAAGAGACATTTGCAGGATGCAGAGGCACTTCCTTGGAAAGTGCACTTTATCCCACCCAGGAGCTCTGCATGTTCTCAGTTCCAGCATCCCCTCTCCTCCCCCGGGATTTGGGAATTGCTGATCCCAGAAAGTGGAAGCAGCAGTGATGCTGTTGGAAAAGGAGATGTTTGGTAACACACACACACACGTTTTTTGCAGGAAAATACACTATTTTTGTAGCCCAGTGTTTGTTTTTCCCCCCGAAGGACAGAGTTTTAAGGTCAGTTTAATTCTTCTCTGCAGGTTCAGAGCTCTGGTGCCGTAAATTCGGCTGTTCTGGGAGGATAAAAACACAATAAACAGGAGAACTTGAGGAATGTTCCTCTCTGGGTTGCAAAGGAACAGCTTGCTGGTTGGAACAGCCTGCCCCTTC
This sequence comes from Zosterops lateralis, assembly GCF_965231275.1. Lineage (NCBI taxonomy): Eukaryota > Metazoa > Chordata > Aves > Passeriformes > Zosteropidae > Zosterops > Zosterops lateralis. The sequence goes on from NC_139763.1 coordinate 562,884, forward strand.
CTAGGCAGGGGAGGCTTTGGATTGCAGGAAAGGGAGGAATAATTCAGGATTAAAGCTGCTAAGCAATGCATGTGTTTAGATCTGTGAGAGTGCCAGGACATAATTAATGGGTGAGTAAGCCAAAGGGAAAAAGAGTTATTTTTTTTTAACTGGATAGAGATGGATGGAGGATAGAAACTAATTTTTGTGGGGGACAGAAATAATTGTGGAAGTAGCAGCTGCTGCTGTTAAAGGTGCCTGGGGGGGGTTTGTTCCAGCAGTTGGAAGGGAAAAATCCAGGTTTGGCACCTTGTGCTGGCCTGAGGGCTGATGCTTGTCACAGAGCACTCCAGGACTGCGGGTGAGGTGACACCTCCAGGCCAGGCAGGTTTGGAAGGGTTATTGTCCCTCTTCATCCCCTGTGGGGTGGCTTTTCCCACCTGCTGAGGGAAGTGATCCCATCTCAGGCAGGACAGATCCCCCTGGTGCTTCCCAGATTCCTCCTCTGGTTGGCATTTCTGGAGCTGGATCCGAGTCCAGGGATGAAGTGTGGATGGGGAAATGGCTGATGAAAGGTCTGAGCATCTTGAGTGTTTTGGGAAGGCAACAGGAGTTCAGTGTCCTGGAGTTTCACTGGGATTTCACAGTGGGTCTGCCCTGCAAACTGCCAACTGGAGGAGATCTTTTCTTTTCAAACCTGTGGAAAGGAGGGAAGTCCTTGTCCATGCCATGCTTTTATCTGTGGGCTGTGTGGATCCAGGTGTCTGTGCCTGGGGGCTCAGCTGGGTTTGTCCCCAGGCAGGACTGGGGCACAAACAGAGCTGCTGATGCTCCCAGGGGCTTTGGGGGGTTTGTGCCGGTGCAGCCCCTTCCATCTCTGCTGTGTCCTGGGACTCTCAGGCTTTCTGTCTTCCCAGCTCCCTCCTGGAGGCCAGGCTGGCTCTGGCAGTGGGTGGAGGTGTGAGGGACCCTCTGGTGCAGTGCTGCTGAGATGAGGAGTTCTCAGCTTCATCAGGGAGTGGCCCTCCTGCAGCCTGGGCTGCTGAGGTGGGACTCAGTTAATTAAAGTGTGTCCTGCAGGGCCTCTGCATGAAACAGGACACACTCCCAAAGTGTGAAACTGGGGAGTGTGGAGACCAGGCTGGAGATGCTGATGGTTTTGTGGAGTGGTGGTGGCAGCAGACCAGGCAGAGGGGTCTCTGGTGGGGCAGTGGTGGGGGCTGTCCTCATCCCATCTCATCCCATCTCATCCCAAAACTGTCCCATCCCAGGCACTGCCCTCCTGGCCTCTGCTCCTGCTGCTCTCTGAGGTTTCTCATGGACCACACTGTTTCCTGGGGATTTGCACTCTGTGTTTTGGACATACCCAGGTTTCCCCGTTCATTTCCTTGGCTGTGTCATTAACAAAAAAAAAAAAGAGGGTGGAAAGGGATATTTGGGAGCATTCAGTGCTGCTCTCCCACATTGCAGGATGTTTCCTAGAGAAGTTTTCCTGACAGCAATTGAGGAGTGGGATTGCTGGTTATTTTTTCTCCCATGTTTTATTTTTCCTCTTGGGAAATGCTTTCATGCTTCAAAGGGTGAGGCTCAACCCTTGTGTGAGTTTGTCATGTCGGAGCAGGAGCCTCGATGGGAATGTCTGGCATTCCTGTGCCATCCTGCTGATGGATATCATCAAAGGTTTGCTGGATGGGGCAGTGCTCTCCCTCCCTGCCACCCCTCCCTTCCCCCGGGCTGCCCTGGGGGTGCTGCTTTGGCACTGACCCCTCTGGAGCTCCCTGTGCTGGGGGCTCGGGGCAGGACAGGGCTGGGGACAGGGGACAGGACAGAGCTCTGGGCAGGGACAGAGCTGTGGATAGGACACAGGACAGAGCTGGGGACAGGACAGAGCTGGGGACAGGACAGAGCTGGGGACAGGGGACAGGACAGAGCTCTGGGCAGGGACAGAGCTGTGGATAGGACACAGGACAGGGCTGGGGACAGGACAGAGCTGGGGACAGGGGACAGGACAGGGCTCAGGACAGGGGACAGAGGACAGAGCTGTGGGCAGGACAGAGCTGTGGATAGGACACAGGACAGAGCCCAGGGCAGGGACAGAGCTGGGGACAGGGGACAGGACAGAGCTCAGGGCAGGGACAGAGCTGGGGACAGGGGACAGGACAGAGCTCAGGGCAGGGACAGAGCTGGGGACAGGGGACAGGACAGAGCTCAGGGCAGGGACAGAGCTGGGGACAGGGGACAGGACAGAGCTCAGGGCAGGGACAGAGCTGGGGACAGGGGACAGGACAGAGCTCAGGGCAGGGACAGAGCTGGGGACAGGGGACAGGACAGAGCTCTGGGCAGGGGACAGAGCTGTGGACAGGGCAGGACAGAGCTGTGGACAGAGGGACAGGACAGAGCTGGGGACAGGGGACAGGACAGAGCTCCACTCGCTGCTGGCCGAAGCCTCCCGCTTTGGAGAACTTGTCCAGCTGGTTTGTTTTTCATCCCAGGGCTATTTTCAGCTGCTCAGCCTAACAAGGTGAAATGGCTGAGATGCTTTCCTGCTCCCTGGGACTCTGCTGGGAGGAGGTATCCCACTGTCCTGCTATCCCACTGTCCCATCTCATCCCAGCCAGGGTCTCTGCAGTACCTGTAGCTCTTTACTGTCTTGGCACCACTCAGGGTTTTGGAAGAGCCATTTGGGCTCTGCACAGGCACTCTGAGCACAAATCCCAGCATTGTGGTGGCCCTGGTGCCCTGCTGAGGTTGGGAACACGGGCAGGATCCAGGACAAAGCCGAAGTGCTGCTCTTGGGTCTGCCAGGAGCTGGAACTGGGGTGGAGGTTGCCTGAGATGTAAGAAAAGGGGGACATCTCACCCCACCTCATCCCTGTTCCCACTGAAATGGGGGTTCCCACTGAAAATCATGGATTCATTAGTGTGATTCCTTTGGGGTTGGGAGAATCTCCAGCTGCTGTTCCCTCAGGGAATAGGAGCTGTAACCCAAACCCGAGTCTTGCTCTGTGGTTCCAACTCAGGTGGCTCCTTCAGCAGCTGCCAGACAAACCCCTGTGCTGAGAATGTCACTTCCAGCTCCTCAGGGTTCCTCACGGGCCCTGCATGTTTAACTCCTGGTGCTGTGGGGTGTGGGAGCAGCACAATCCTGTCCCCAATTAAAGGATTAAAGTGCAGAGGTGTCAATGCTGTGCGGGAGGTCTCCTGGCAGAGCAGGGGCTCGGAGCACTCTCCAAGGGCAGCCTGGTGGCCCCTGGGGCTTCACTGGCACCTGCCCTGGCTCTGGGACTAAATCAAGCACCTTCTGCCCTAAAGAAACAAGGGAATTTGTGTTGGAAAGGAGGAGGAAAAAGGTTTGATTGTTCAGTAGAGTCTTTGTAGAAATACTGGTGAAGGCTTTGGTGCACAAGGTGAGAAAGGGCTGGGTTTGCTGGGGAGGATCATGGAATTATTTCAGTTGGAAATAATAATGTGCAGAGTTCAGCTAAGCCATGTCCCCAACATCCACAGGGCTGTTAAATCCCTGCAGGGATGTGATTCCAGCCCTGCCCTGCCAGCCTGGGCCACTTGGAATTGGTTTGGACACGAATTTTCAGGGAAGCTGCAGGGAAATTCTCTGTTTGCAGCACAGGAGGGAGGAAAGCTCGTGGCTCCTTTTGGCCTTTCTGCTGCTGCTGGGAAGAAATATTTTCTGCCTGGAGGGTATAGGATGTTTTTTTCCTGATTAATGAGGTATTAAAAAAGATCCAGAGGAGTCTGGGCTCGTCTTCCTGAGTCACCTGTGTGTTTTTGTTGGGATTTGGCAGGGAGCTCCCCTGGTAGCCAGAGTGATCCCTTTGGTAAACACAGTCCTTTGGCGTGGCTGTGGCTGCTGCTGAGTGCTGAGCCAGCCCAGCCCCACAGAAATAACCCAGAATTTCACACTCTGACAGGGCTTTTGCAGCCCACTGTACCCCAGTGTTGCTGCTCAGGAGCTGCAGAGAATTAGCCCTGAATAATGAGTTTAAAGAGTCAGATTGGGGTGAATGCAGAGCCCTTTGCAGGTGGTTTGGTTTGCTGGTCCCTCCTTGGCTCTGGGAGTGGACAGGGGTTAGGAGGGATTTATCTGTGGCCTAACAACAGCTAAACTTAGTCCTGTGTGTTCTGGCTGGGGTGGAAGTGCTGCAGAGGTGACACTTCTGCTCCTGGGAGAGAAATACCACCAGTGCCGGCAGTGGCTGTGTCCTGTGCTGCTGCTGCTCAGGAGAGTCGATAGAGACAAACTCAACTTCCTTTTTTGGGTTTTGGGGATTTTTTTTTTCATGTCAGCTTATGTAGCCTGGAAGTACAGGACTGAAAAAGTAACATTCATGTTTCCCTGCAAATGAAGTTGCCAAAACTCAGGGTGAATGAAGGTTCCAGCAGGTGATGTGAGGGGTGGGATTGGCTGGGATGGGCTCTGATCTCCTCCAGCAGGAATAGCAGCTCCAGCCCCAAAGCCTTCCCTGGGCTGACCCCACAGCAGAGCTGCTCCAGCCCTGGGGCCCAGCACAGCAAAGACCTGGAGCTGCTGGAGAGAGCCCAGAGGAGGCCAGGGAGCTGCTGCAGGGAGGCTCAGAGCCCCTGGCAGGGCCTAAAGGGGCTCCAGGAGAGCTGGGGAGGGACTGGGGACAAGGGATGGAGGGACAGTACACAGGGAATGGCTTCAGAGTAGGATTTGATGGGATCTTGGGCAGGAATTGTTCCCTGGCACGATGGGCAGGCCCTGGAATAGAATTCCCAGATTTGCTGTGGCTGCCCCTGGATCCCTGGCAGTGCCCAAGGCCAGGCTGGACATTGGGGACAGTGGGAGGTGTCCCTGCCATGGCAGGAGGGGCACTGGGTGGATTTCAGTGCCCCTCTCAAGAAAAGACCAGGTGCAGGTTTTTTTAGAATTTAACTTCTAAACTGTTGATGATAATAATAATGTTCTGTTAAGTCTCTTTTTTATTTATTTTTTTTTTACAGTAATAAAAATATATTATATTCAATGCACTCACAGCAAGCTGCTGTTCTCCAGTTCAGTGGTTGATGTCGTGCACAAAGTCTTGGTCCCTCCCACACATGTTTGGGAATAAGAATCTTTTTAAATAAGTCAAGGCCACTTTTCTGTGATTTGAAGCCCATCTCCGAGGCAGCCCCAGCTCTCTGGAAGCTGTGCTGGTCTGTCATTAACCTCTAATAAATTAAATGTTCCACAGCAGCCACGGACACTGCACTGGATTCCCAAGTTGTCCCAAACTCTGCTGAGCTGCTGTTTGATCCAGCTTGAGCTTTGTTCTGTGTGTTCCACACTCTGGGTGTTTTAAGTTCCAAGAGAGCTCCCAGTGACAGAGCTGTTATTCCAAGGGCACTGCTCCCATGGGGAATATTCCCAGTGCAGTGTGCCCAGCCCTCTGTGTGTGATCCCCCTCCCAGAGCCCCTTTCCACAGCACTGAGCCCCCTCTGAGCACACACAGCTCTTCCCTTTGTGCTTTGTGGTCCAGGGCTCTGCCAGGGCCATCAGGGGAGGGAGAACCATTGTGATCCCCAATCAGGGCTGGGATTCTGTGCTGGGAAGGGCTCCCTGAGCAGCCATGGGGCTGTTCTCAGGGCTCAGCACTCACAGAGCTCCCACCTCCTGCCTCCCTGTGCCTGCAGGATTTATGGAGCGCTCAGGAAGGTGCCTGAGGAATTTATTTCTTTGCCCTTGCAGGGCTGCTCCAGGCACTGGCTGTGCTGTGGATTCCTGCTCAGGGCCCTCACACCAGCCATTCCCCTGCCCAGTGATTTATCCCTCTCAGAAAACCCCGTGGGGCAGTTTGTTACCCAGTGTGGGGTGTGGGAAGGATCAGTTTGTTCAGGACGGGGTCAGGGCCAGCCCTGCTCACCTGGATCTGTGCCTGGGGTGCCCTGATCAGCTTTGGGGTAACGGGGGCTGCAGAGTTCCTCATGGAACACCTGTGAGAAATGACTGAGGGAGCTGGGGCTGTTTATCCTGGAGAAAATAAGACTCAGAGGTGACCTCATCACTCCCCACAACCCCCTGAAAGGTGCCTGTGCTCAGCTGGGGTTGGTCTCTTTCTCCAGGCAGCACTGACAGAAGGAGAGGACACAGCCTCAGGCTGCACCAAGGGAAATACAGGCTGGATATTAAGAAAAAGTTTTTTACAGAAAGAGTGATAAAGTACTGGAATGGTCTGCCCAGGGAGGTGGTGGATTCACCATCCCTGGATGTGTTTAAATAAATACTGGATGTGGCACTTGGGGCCAGGGTTTAGTTGAGGTGTTTAGGGCATGGGTTGGACTCGATGATCTTGGAGGTCTCTTCCAACCCAGTGGTTCTGTGGGGAAAGCAGCAGCAGCAGCAGGGTGGGATCTGGGCACACAGTGACAGGTGGAAGCAGCACCTGGAACCCCCATCCCACAGCCCTGGGGCCTGCGGGGACACTTGGGGCAGTGAAAGGTGCATGTGCAGGTACAAGGGACAGAGGGCAGGGCTGGATTAGGAATTCTTGGGCAGGAATTGTTCCCTGGCAGAGTGGGCAGGCCCTGGAATAGAATTCCCAGATTTGCTGTGGCTGCCCCTGGATCCCTGGCAGTGCCCAAGGCCAGGCTGGACATTGGGGACAGTGGGAGGTGTCCCTGCCATGGCAGGGCTGGCACTGGATGGGGTTAATGTCCCTCCCAACCCACATCAGCCTGGGATTCCATGGCTGGGCTGTCACAGTCTGGCTCCTGGTGACTGGGGTTTGGAAAACTGCCCCTTTCCTGCCTCAGCTTCCCCTAAAACCAGCTCCTGTCTGCTCAGGGCTCAGAACAAGGGCACGTTCCAAACCCTGCAGTGCCTCTCCAGCTGCCTGGGGGAAGCCACAGCTAAATCATGGTTTAGGAATGATGGGGGAGACCTGAGCTGCCCTTCTGGGGGAGAACTCCAGGTCTGCTCAAATTTGAGGATTTTCTGGACATTCTAAACTCGTGTTCCCAGGTGACTCTGGGCAGCCTCAGGGAGGGTTAAGCTGAGTTTAGCACAGCAGCTGTGGGGTGACACTGGAGCTGGGCTCAGGGAAGGTTTGGGGTTTTCCTTCTTGGGTTTTCGCTGACACAACATCAGTTTAAAGTGCTGAACTGCAACAGGGGTTACATCACACCAGAGCTCTTCCCTGTGTGCTGAGGATGAGGAGTATGTTGTCCAAGGAGTTCCCAGCTTGTCTTTTGGAGCCTCTTTATTATTGCAAAGGGCCTGGAGGATTTTGGAAAGTCTGTGTTCAGGGAAGGAGCATCTGAAGTTTGAGATCACTCTGAAATCCCTGCTGTTCCACAAGTGCCCATCTGTCTCCTGGTCCTCAGGGAAGCCAGGTGTGGGAGCTGCCTCTCCATGTGGAGTTTTCAGGGCAAGGGAGAGGTTTCAGGAGCTGCTGAGCTGATGGAATCACCACTCGTTGTCACTGGAAAGGATTTCCTCCTTCCCCTCCTTCCATCTCCATCCCCTCCATCCCTCCCCTCCTTCCCCTCCTTCCCCTCCTCCCTTCCCTCCTCCCTTCTCTCCTTCCCCCTCGACAGCACAAGAGGGAACGGCCTCAGGCTGGGCCAGGGGAGGCTCAGCTTGGCCAGCAGCAGGAATTTCCCCATGGAAAGGGGGCTCAGGCCTTGGCAGGGGCTGCCCAGGGAGCTTTGGAGTGCCCATCCCTGGAGGTGTCACCTGGAGGTGGCACTCAGAGCTCTGCCCTGGGGACAAGGTGGGCACAGCTGGGATGTTCTGGGAGGGCTTTTCCAGCCTCAGGGATTCAGGGATTCCCTTCTGGTTTTGGCAGCTCCTGCTCTCACCCCCAGGTTTCATGGCCTGGAGGTGACACCTCACGTTTTGTGTCACCTTTTGGTGCCCCAGCAGTGCCAGGACCCTGCTGGGATGAGGAGCCTCAGGGTTCCAGTGCTGCCCTTGGTCTGTGTCTGTTCCAGAAAGTTCCTCTTTCCCTGTTCACCCTCAGAAAACAGCCACTTTATGAGAGATGTTTTTTAATCTGAGGGTGAATCTCCCACTGTCTCCTCCAAAAGCAGCATTTCCATCTTCCAGTGTAGCAAAGCATAAAATTCCCAATTTATTCCCGATTCCTCAGTGACTCATTTCAAGACTTTCTTTTTAAATTGTTTTTTTTAGTAACAACCTTTCCAGCGAGGCAGCTCCAGGCAGGCAGGGCTCCTTCCCTGTTGGTGTGGGGCTGCTCAGAGCTGGGGGGCTCCTCCTTTTCCCCCTGGATTGACAAACAGCAGCTCTCATTTGGGGCAGAAGGTTTGGAATTCAGGAACACCTGCCTTGTACCTGCACGTTTGGGATCATTGCTGTTTGCCCATCCCATCCAGGGGTGGTTTTTTCTACCCGAGGGAGCAGCTGGAGCTTTTCCAGGAGGGATTGAGGGGGGATTGTAGGGCAAGGCTCTGCCCCCAGAGGGTTCAGGGAATGGGCACAGAGCTCCAGGAGCCTTTGGACAGCCCTGCCAGGGATGCCCAGGGGGGATTGTTGGGGTTCTGGGCAGGGACAGGAGGGGACTGGATGGTCCCTGTGGGTCCCAACTCAGGATATTCCTTGATTCTCTCATTCTCCTGGCCCTGATGTAACCCAAAGTGCTCATGTGTGCCTGGCAAGGAAGGGAAAATATTTTAAACCTGCTGTTTTCCTGATGTGAATGATCTTTGCCTGCCAGAAGAGGGATTTTTTTTCATTTGTGCCACTGTCCCTAAATTGCTGCTTTTCACACTCTGCTGCCCCGTGGTGTCCCCTGGCAGTGACTGGCCATGGGGAAGAGAATTACCTGGGGCTTGGGGTGATCTTTTATAGTGACCTTCAGTGGAAAGATGATGTGTGGGGTTTTCTGGGAAGAGTCTTTTTCCTCCCCCTGTATGGTGGAGGTTGGGATTCCCCCTCAGGAGCTGTGTCACCTCTGTCCTGCAGAGAGGTGTCTCTTCCTTCCTCATGGACCTCAAACCCCTTGTCCTGCCCTGTCCTTGGACTTGTCCCATGTGGGGTCTGGTGACATTCCATTGCTGAGGCACATCCAGGATCCTGTTCTTCTCCTGGGATTCCCAACTGTGGCCATTTGGTGCCTGGAGCCAAACAGGTCTGTGAGCACCAAGGATAACAAACCTTGCCTTTTTTGTGGCCTTGTGAACACACAAGCTCCTTCCTCCTCCTGCTCCTTTCCTTCCCTTTCTTCCCAAGCCTTTAGCTTTCTCCTCCCCTGTGTCATTGAATTATTAAAAACCTGTGGACATTGATCTAATACCAATATCCAACTATGAGGGACAAAGACTCTCTAACAGTTTAAAGTTAGAAAGTGTCTGTTTATTACGACACCAGGGATTGCTCCTAAATACACACCTCAATCCACAGATGGTCACAGGGGCTTTTATGTCCAGGAGTATTGAACACCCAAAACACAAATGCACATTCATAACTCTGGTACATCCCATTCCCTGCCCCGTATGGTAATTAGCCCAAAAAGCCATTAAGCCTGGGGAGTTTGTTCTTTGAAATGGGTTGGTGGTCTTTTTATGGGTCTTTTTATGGGGTGGGGTCCCAAAATGATGAAGTCAGATGGGTCTTCCTCCCTTTGACTTTTTAACCTTTAGTGTTAGTGACAGCTGAATCCTGTTTTTTTCCAGGACTGTTTGACTTATGATTGTGTTGTGTTCATGGGGTCTATTGATTATTCAGGATGCAAAAGCTTAGTTTGACAGCTTCTCTGATTTATCAGTTCCTTCAATGATTTATCAGTTCCTTCAGTCTGGCTTCTGTTAGCAAAAGAGAAGTTTAGCTCTCTTACTTCAGTGATATTTATTTTAACTAAAGTCTTTAATTTTTCTAAATCAGTGCTTCACCATGATCCACATCTGCCTTGGGGTCCCCCTTTGCTGATCCCTGGGCCCCCCTTTGCTGATCCTTGGGGCCCCCCATTGCTGATCCCTGGGCCCCCCATTGCTGATCCCTGGGCCCCCCTTTCCTGATCCCTGGGGCTCCCCTTTGCTGATCCCTGGGCCCCCTTTGCTGATCCTTGGGGCCCCCCTTTGCTGATCCTTGGGGCCCCCCATTGCTGATCCCTGGGCCCCCCTTTGCTGATCCCTGGGCCCCCTTTGCTGATCCTTGGGGCCCCCCTTTGCTGATCCTTGGGGCCCCCCTTTCCTGATCCCTGGGGCTCCCCTTTGCTGATCCCTGGGCCCCCCTTTGCTGATCCTTGGGGCCCCCCTTTGCTGATCCTTGGGGCCCCCCATTGCTGATCCCTGGGCCCCCCTTTGCTGATCCTTGGGGCCCCCCATTGCTGATCCCTGGGCCCCCCATTGCTGATCCCTGGGCCCCCCATTGCTGATCCCTGGGCCCCCCTTTGCTGATCCCTGGGCCCCCTTTTGCTGATCCTTGGGGCCCCCCATTGCTGATCCCTGGGCCCCCCTTTCCTGATCCCTGGGGCCCCCCTTTGCTGATCCTTGGGGCCCCCCTTTGCTGATCCCTGGGCCCCCCTTTGCTGATCCCTGGGCCCCCCATTGCTGATCCTTGGGGCCCCCCATTGCTGATCCCTGGGCCCCCCTTTCCTGATCCCTGGGGCTCCCCTTTGCTGATCCTTGGGGCCCCCCATTGCTGATCCTTGCTTCCCTGATCCTTCTGGGAAGGGAATTATACAGGAGAGTGGCTCTGCTTGAATTTGGGGAAGTAAAGGATAACGGGATCACCGGGAAGGGTTTTTATTCCCAAAGAATTCCAGGTGATGGCTGCAGGCTGTGGTTGAGGTTGGATAATTGAGGTTATGGTTTTCCTGTGGGATCTGGGCACAGGCAATGTCTCACCCTGGCAGGGCCTTGCCCTCCTGGGGTCCTGTAGTTCAGTGGGAGGTGAGGACAGTGCTGGGACAGCCCCGAGCTGCAGCAGGGCCACGTCCCTCGGCGTGGGTGGTTTGGGAGCAGCTCGTTCCTTGTGGCTGCAGGGAAGGCAGATGGTGCAGCGTGTGCCACGGCCAAGGCAGAGGCTGTTGTCACCCTGTTTCCTGCTCTGCAGGGTTCCTGTGAACATGGAAACCATCAGTTCTTGGTGTGGGACACGTGAGGGATGGATAAGGCTGGGATGGGGAGAGGCTGTCCTTGTACGGCAGCGTGGGAATGGGGCTGCTTCCCTTGGATTAATTACCCAGCAGCTTTTGTGGGGAGGGACCAGGGGAGTCCTGGAGCCTGGGCTGATGGGGAGGAGGGGGAAGAGGCCAGGAAATGCAGGAAATGCCCTTTGGAAGGCCTGTGTTGCTCCTGGGGCACTGGGCTCCCTCAGCTGTCCTGTGGGGCTGTGAAGGTGAGGTGGAACTTGAATGTGAGTCTGGATTTTGGGTCAGCTCTGAGCTCTCCATCCCAGACCTGCAGCTTGGAATGGACATGGAACTGTGGGAATGAGCCCAGAGGGGGCCACAGGGATGCTCCAAGAGCTGCAGCCAGGCTGGGAGAGCTGGAGATGCTCATCCAGAGAAGAAAAGGCTCCAGGGAGAGCTCAGAGCCCCTGGAAGGGCCTAAAGGGGCTCCAGGAGAGCTGCAGAGGGACTGGGGACAAGGGATGGAGGGACAGGACACAGGGAATGGCTTCCCAGTGCCACAAGATCAGCTTGGATGGGCTTGGAGCAGCCTGGGACAGTGGGAGGTGCCCCTGCCATGGCAGGGGTGGCACTGGGTGGGCTCTGAGGTCTCTCCCAACACGAACAATTCTGCCATTCTATGGTTACTCATAAATTCTGACAGCAAGAGAGGAATTCTGTGCTTCTCTTACCTCGTCAGAGCTACCAAAACTTTCAGTTCTGTGTCTGGAGCTCCTCCTGCTGCAGGTGTTCTCTGCCATGAGTGTCCCAGAGCTGGCCCTGGGGATCCCTGGCTTTGGGCAGGCAGCGCTGCAGGAATGGATCCCCTGGCTCAGGGCTGGCAGGACGGAACAGCAGGAATGCTGTGGCTTTTTCTTTGACTTCTAAGCTTCCTTTGGCGTCTTCAATCTTTGAGGCAGGGATGAGTCACTCATCCATTATGTGTTTCCCTGACTTTCAGCAGTTTCATTTTCTCTCACTGATGCAGGGTTTGGATCCCGGCCGTGGGCTGGGGCTGCTGGAGCTGAGTCACCCCTGGGATGGGGCTCAGGGGGGCCTGGATTCCTTCCCTCCCTCACTGGGAGCCCTGCAGAGTGCCCAGAGCTGCCCCTGGATCCCTGGCAGTGCCCAGGGCCAGGCTGGACATTGGGGACAGTGGGAGGTGTCCCTGCCATGGCAGGGGTGAGGCTCGATGATCTTTGAGCTTCTTCTCAACCCAAACCATTCTGTGGGAATCACTGGGAGGCTGGTGTGGGCCATGGGATGATCCTGTGTCTTTGCAGAGCAGGAATGTTGATCCTGGATCACTCAGTCCTGTGGATTCCTGTGGTGGTGCTCAGCACTGCCAGGGCTCTGCAGAGCATTCCCCACACGTGGAATCACAGAATCCTCCAGTGGTTTGGGCTGGCAGGAACCACAGAGCTCATCTGGTGCCATCCCTGCCATGGCAGAGACACCTTCCACTGTCCCAGAGTGCTCCACATCCCATCCTGGGACACTTCCAGGGATCCAGGGGCAGCCACAGCTGCTCTGAGCCAAGGCCTCACCACTCTCACAAGGAAGAACTTCCCCCAGTCTCCAATCCAACTCTCCTCTCTCAGTTTTAAACCATTTCCCTCTATCCTGTTCCTGTCTGCCCCTCTCCCATCAGTTTTATGGCCCTGCCTGTGGCTGCAGTTCCAATGATTCACTTTTGTTCCACAGAGTGGGGCAGGAACGTGTCAGCAGTCAGATTTGCTCAGTTTATGGTTATGGAGTAACCCAATCTCCAGTTATTTCAGCTCCTTAGAACTTCCCTGCCCACGGGATATTTTGGCTGCTGCTGCTCCTCCAGAGAAGGGCCTGACGTGGTATTTTGGAGCTGCCCGTGGGCAGAGCTGTGCCTGGCAGGGTGGTACCACAGCAGCCTCTGTTATCTTTATTTGTTCAGCCTGGGAGAAATGTCCCACTGGGGCCTGAGGGGAGCAAAGAGCTCCCTCCAGAAGGAAATGGGTGAAGTTGGCACTGGGAGCACCCAAGACAGGGTGCCCAGGGCTGCTCTGGGGAGCTTTGGGAGGGTGGAATCATTCCCAAAAACTCTGCTGGATATGGGGTGGTTGTTCATAGATAGAGGGGATTGTGTTGGGACAGCATAAGGTGGGCACTGCCAGGACAGGGATGGGATCCATGGGATGGGATTGTGGCTTGTGTTCCCACTCCAGCAGAAAACAGCCTTGTTTTTTGGGGTTTGTGTGTGATTTGGGGGTGTGTGTTGTTCTAATGGGGTGGAAAGAGTGAAGCACTTGAAGAAAAGTAGAGAGAGAAAGTTGTGGTGGGGAGACTGGGTGGAAGCCAGGGATGAAAGGGCTGTGCTGCTGTGGGGAAGGGGGAGGATGTTTGGAGGCAATGGGCTGACATTAAATCAGTAAATTGGTGCATGGAGAGGATGAAAAGGGCTGATTGCACTCAGTGATGAGAGCATTGATGGTAGTAAATAAATGCTGAGCCTGTGCCAAGCAGAGGAGCCCGTTTGGGGAAGGAATTTTAAGGTTTTAATTGAGTGCAAGTTCATGACTGTGCAATAACCTCAGCTGGCTGCTTAATTCCCTCCCGTGGCTGTGTTCAGCCAGGGCTTCCTCCTGATCTCTGTGACCCTGTGTGGCTTTGTCAAGCTGATCCCGAGGCACCAGGGGACTTCCAGGGCAGAGGAGACAGGTTTGGCCCCAGGAACTGGGCACAGCCTGTTCCCTTGGGCACTGTCATTAAACACTCTGTGAACGTTTAGGGTTGGATCTTCCAGCAGAGACACCCCGGGGTGTTGGTGCTTCTTTAAAAGTCGCTCAGAGATCAAACAGTCCAACCTCTGCTTGGATTTACATTTTTTCTAGACTGTTTGATCAGAGTTGGGTGCAAGGGTTTGGTTTTTTTGCATCGTGCAAGGTGCTCCCTTAGAGGAAGAAAGTCTCTTTGAACTCCTGTTAAAACTCCTGTAGTCACTGAAGGTTGGAGCAACCTGGGGCTGGATGGGCTTTAAGGGAGGTGGGAACATGGGTGAGGTCCATGTTGGTTGTGGAATCCCAGGCTGATTTGGGTTGGGAGAGATCCTAAATCCCACCCAGTGCCACCTCTGCCACCTTCCACTGTCCCCAGTGTCCAACCTGGCCTTGGGCACTGCCAGGGACAGGGATCCCTGTGCCAGGGAACAATTCCTAATTCCCAAAATCCAGCCCTGCCCTCTGGGATCCTGCCTGCCCGGGGCAAGACTTGGTGTCCTGGCTCTGCGCCTCCCAGGGAAGGAGTTTGCCAGGGAAAATGGGTCAAAAGGAACAGGAAAATGCGAATATGCTAAAATCTCAATTCTCTTCGATAAATCCATATAATTTTTTGGAAAAAAAGGTTTATATGTGACTTTCTCATGTGCTTGTGGCCGAGTGTGGTGGGTTAGACCTGGAGTCTGACAGTTCTCTGTAGTAAACAAGCTGTACAGTGTCAGCTGGAGATATAAAACCACTCTGGATACTTTGCTGGCAGTGGGAATGGCTGGATGCTCTCGTAGCTCCATCAGACTCCAATGTTTGTAAATCAGAGCTGGAAAGCCAGGACTGTTTCTGTGCCCTTTCACCCTCGCTCTCTGCAGCCTTGCAGGATGTCAGAGTTCTCAGGGTTCCCCTTGCTATTCCTCACCCCTCCAGAGGGAATGGAAATCTCTGGATGCATCCCTCACACTTTAATGCCTTCGTTAAAATTCCTGGAGCCGTCCTTGGCGTTTTTTAATTGAAACCCGGAGTTCCAGGGGAGGAACCCTGAGCACGGAAGTTCAACTGAGCCCTTGTTTACACGGGTGAAATATGTAAACAGTTCTTTTTCCCCCAAATATAGGGCTTTTTTATCCTTGGCTGCCCTCCCGGTGTTTATAAAAGGCAGTTATGTAAATGACAATTGTAATAATTAAGCTGCTGTTCAGTGCTTGTCCCCACGGCTGCTGCAGGGCTGTTAACCAGCTTGGGGCATTGTTGGGGATAATGGCACCTCACAGAAGGAAATCAAGGGAAATTAAACAAAATCCTCCTCGGAGAGAATCTCCCATGAGAAAGGAGAGGTCTGGAATGAAATTATGTTTCTGGGGATTGTCCTCTCCAGCCCTGCTGGTCCATGTCCTGTTGAGTTTTGGGTGTCCATGGCTGGAGCCTCCACAGCTGCTCTGGGCAATTTGTGCCAGCCAGGACCACCCTGAGACACATCTCTGTCATCTGTCACAAAGCCACCCCAAACCGCCTTCCACGGCTGGTGAAAACACCTTCAAATTGCACCAGGGATGTTCAGCCTGGATATTGGGAAGGATTCCTTAATGGGGGACGTGGTGCAGCCCTGGCACAGGTGGAGTCACAGCCCTGCAGGGATTTCACAGCCCTGCAGATGTGGCACTTGGGGACACGGCCAGTGGTGGCCTTGGCAGTGGGCTTGATGTGTCCAAGGGCTTTTCCAGCCTCGGTGTCTCAGTGAAATTCCAGCACTTGGACCTTGGTGTCCTTTGATGAGGGATGGGAGGAAGGCAGGAGAGATGGGAAGGGTGGCAGGAGGGATGGGAAAGGGGAGGGGAGGAGGGATGGGAATGGTGACAGGAGGGATGGGAAAGGGGAGGGCAGGAGAGATGGGAAGGGAAAGGTGACAGGAGGGATGGGAAGGAGGAGGCAGGAGGGATGGGAAGGTGACAGGAAGGATGGTAGGGAGGCAGGAGGGATGGGAAGGGTGAGAGGAGGGATGGGAAAGGTGACAGGAAAGATGAGGAAGGGGGAGGCAGGAGGGATGGGAAGGAGGCAGGAGGGATGTGGAAGGAGGCAGGAGGGATGGGAAAGGGAGGCAGGAGGGATGTGGAAGGAGGCAGGAGGGATGGGAAAGGGAGGCAGGAGGGATGTGGAAGGAGGCAGGAGGGATGGGAAAGGGAGGCAGGAGGGATGTGGAAGGAGGCAGGAGGGATGGGAAAGGGAGGCAGGAGGGATGAGAGGGAAGCAGGAAGGATGGGAAGGGAGGCAGGAGGGATGGGAAGGGGAGGCAGGAGGGATGGGAAGGGTGGCAGGAGGGATGGGAAGGGAGGCAGGAGGGATGGAAGGGAAAGCAGGAGGGATGGGAGGGATGTGAGGGATGTGAGCACGGCCCATGTTGATGTGCCCACGTTCTTGGCCCATCAAAGACACCCCCAGGGAGGCACAGGGGACTCTTTGTTCTGCACGGGCAGAGCAGACTCCCATGGAGCTGATAGTGGGGAGATAAAGAGCAGGCTCGGAGCCACCGACAGCGGGATGGAGACAGAAGGTTCCCCATGACTCAGAGGGGCGGGGTGGGACTGGAGGTGCTCCTGTTGTTCCTCAGGACTCCAGGACTCACAGCCCTGGTGAGGACCAGGCTGTCAGTGTCTCTTGGGGAAGCTGCTGGAGCTAAAATCAGGGCTGGACGTTCTGGAGAGGGAGATTGATTTAAACAAAGCCAATTTTTCGCACTTATATTGAGGCTTTTGTTTGCTGAAGGTGTGTTGGAACAGGCTGATTTCAGTATTCCAGGACTGCTTGGAACAACCTGGGCCAGTGGAAGGTGTGGATGAGTTTTATGGTCCCTTCCCACCCAAAGGATGATGCTGTGCTATGATCTTTGGGCTTAATCTTCTATCAGTCAGGCAAAGTGGTTTGTGCTGGTCTTTGTTCCTTCATTTGGGTATTCCTGCACTGAGCCCATGGAGATAACAGGGAGGGAATGAATAGCCCAGCCTGGCTGCTGAAATGTTGGGACCGTTCTCTTATCAGTTCAGGGTTGTCTGCTGATTAAATCACTCGTGCTCCAATATTCAGGCTCTTTCTGGTCTCAATGAAAGCCCCAGATTCCTCCCTGGGTTTGGTTTGATTGCTGTTGATGGTGTGGTTGGTTATCAGCACCTGTCAGCTCTTGAAACCCTGGTTTTATTGCTCTTGCTGCTGCTGCTCTCAGTCAATCTTCATTCCTGGTGTTTGTGCTGGAAATCCCCAGGGGCTGTCAGGAAATCTGGGTGGGATCCCCTCAATCCTTGACTCCCCCAGTCCTTTATCCCTTCCACACTTCATCCCTTCAGGTCTCTTTCCCTGCCTGAAGCCCTTGGACAGACTTGAGCCAGGGCTCAGGAGTTCCGTGGCCAGGAGGGGGTTAATGTGAATAAACCCACTTTTACAAAAACACGACCTTCCCTTCCTACAATCCAAACTTTGCTGCAGCGTTGCCACGTTCCCCCCTGCAACAACAAGCACAGGCTCGGAACAAGACAAGCCTGCAATGTTTTGGGAGATATCTTTTAGCCTGGCTTCATTTTTCCTTCTGGGGTCGGCTCCAAGGACAGCACAAACACAGAGCCCATCTCGTGTCCCTGCTGGCTGCCTCGGGAGGGGCCAGCACTGAGAGCCCCAGCCCAGAGCTCTGAGCCACCACAAAACTCCTGCAGGGCAGAAGAGGAACCCCAAATCTCTCCAAATCAACCTCGGGGCACCCAGTGTTCTTCCCATGGGATTGGGGGTGCCCATGATCAGCCAGGAGAGGCCTGGGGAGGGCTCCCAGTTCACTCACTGGTTTGGGCAGCAGTTCACAGCTCTGCTGGACTCCCCTGGCCACACGGACAGACGTGAGTCAGCCTGGAATAAACTTCCCGAGGTGTGGGAAGCAGCAGGACACCAGCCCTGCCTCTGCAGGAGGCTTCATCCTTGTCCAGGTCATCTTGTCAGTCAGTGGGATGTCATTCCTTGTCCCCAGTCCCTCTGCAGCTCCCCTGGAGCCCCTTTGGGCACTGGGAGGGGCTCTCAGGTGTCTCTACTCCAGGTGAACACCCCAGAACCTTGCCCTTGGCCCTGCTGCACTCCTTGGCCCTGGCTCCATGGTCCCAGCTCTCCATCCTGCCCAGATCCCCTGGGATTCCCCATCCCTGGCTCTGCACCTGGCAGGGAAGGGCTGGATCAGCCCCCTTTGGTGCTTGCAGGACTCGGGCAGGCAGCAAAATGTAAAGTGTTGGTCTTGGGAAGTAGAAAATGCCCTGAAAAGCAGCCAGAAGAGCCTGTTCTATAATCAGGAAGGAGGGAAGGGCTTTAATTGACGTGTTTTATAAACACACAGCTCTTCCTCCCCAAACGCCCCGGCTGCAGGCACTGCCAACACCAACAGCCTCCAGGGGAGACGTGGAGCTCGGGCCGTGGGCAGGAGCCAGTCCCTGCTGGGAGAGCTGCCCTGGGGATGTGGAGGGATGGGAGTGAGGGGATCAGTCCTGCCCTAGTAGGGATGTGGAGGGATGGGAGTGAGGGGATCAGTCCTGCACTGCCCTGGGGATGTGGAGGGATGGGAGTGAGGGGATCAGTCCTGCACTGCCCTGGGGATGTGGAGGGATGGGAGTGAGGGGATCAGTCCTGCCCTAGTAGGGATGTGGAGGGATGGGAGTGAGGGGATCAGCCCTGTCATGCCCTGCCCTGCCCTGGTGGGGATGTGAAGGAATGGGGTGAGGGGATCAGCCCTGCTGTGCCCTGCCCTGCTGGGGATGTGGAAGGATGGGGCTGAGAGGGGCAGCCTGTCCTGCCCTGGTGGGATGTGGAGAGATGGGGCTGAAGGGATCAGCCCTGCCATGCTGAGCTCTGGGGGGGATGTGGAGGGATGGGGTGAGAGGATCAGCCCTGCCATGCCCTGGTGGGGCTGTAGAGGGATGAGGGTGAGAGGATCAGCCCTGCCGTGCCCTGGTGGGGCTGTGGAGGGATGGGGCTGAGAAGAGCAGCCCTGCCGTGCCCTGGTGGGGCTGTGGAGGGATGGGGCTGAGAAGAGCAGCCCTGCCGTGCCCTGGTGGGGATGTGGAGGGATGGGAGTGAGGGGATCAGCCCTGCTGTGCCCTGGTGGGGCTGTGGAGGGATAGGGCTGAAAGGATCAGCCCTGCCATGCCATGCCTTGCCCTGCCCAGGCAGAGGACCATGAGCTGTGCCCCCTCCCGCCCCAGGAGCTCTCCCAGGGCTGTCCCTGTCCCCAGGGGAGGGCCGGGGCCGTGGTGCTGGTCCCTGACAGGCTCTGTGTGTGCCCCAGCAGAGTTCTGCCGCATCGACAAGGCGCTGTGCCACGACGAGGACGAGCAGCTCAGCTTCGAGGCCGTGCGCAACATCCACAAACAGATGGACGACGACGCCAACGGCAACGTGGACGTGGAGGAGAGTGACGAGGTCAGCGTGGGGCAGAGCTGGGACAGGGGCTGTGCAGGGGCTGTGCAGGGCCTGGGGACTCCTCATCATCACAGGGCGAGCCACATATCACCTCGAGATGGTCCAAGTGGTGTCTCAGCCCTTCGTCAGTGCTGGTTGGGGGTTTCCTCACTGATGGGCTGTAGGAGCATCCGGCAGGGAGAGGGAACTCTGCAGAGCTGAGACATTCTAGAAACACGGGGGGTTATTGCAAGGGTTGTGGGTAAAAAGGGCTTTGCCTTCAGCCACAGCCTGGGCTGGAGGGAACCCAAAAGAGAGAGGGAGAGAGAGAGTAGGAGGTAAGGGAGATGGGACAGGTAAAAAGGGGTGAGGACCTTGTTCCAATCCATTCCATCTCCTTTTGTGTTGAATATTCTAATTTACAGTGACCAACCAGCGAGATACAAACCCTACAGACTTTGCATGAGCCCATGAGAACTGCTCTATCACCACATCATCCTGTATTCTAAACTCTAAAGACTAATTTCTTATCTATCTTTTCCCTGATGCCTTGGCAGGGTGGAGAGGGGCTGCACCCTTGGCTCCTTTTGTTTTCTGTCCTTCCACCCATCTCCAGCTCATTCCCATCTTCCTGCCTGCCATGGTCACATCTCAAAGCTCAGCCTTCATTTCTATTTCCCTCACAGGCTTTATATCTTCAGTATTTCTTGCCAGGCAGTCATATTTGTAAGCTTTTTCCATCTTATCTTTCCCAACGCTGGGGGTTTGTAGCCTCTTCATTGTTGCCCAGAGCAGCTGTGGCTGCCCCTGGACCCCTGGCAGTGCCCAAGGCCAGGCTGGATGAGGCTTGGAGCAACCTGGGACAGTGGAAGGTGTCCCTGCTCATGACAGGGAGTGGAATTAAATGAGCTTTAATGTCCTTCCCAAGCCAAACCATTCCATGAGTTTGTGTTTATTGCATTCTTCCAGCAGCCAACTAAAACAGTTTCAGTCCATGTGTGCTCACTGCAAAAAAAGGAGCAGCTTTTTGTTGTGTCAGCCTTGGACATTTTAGCTGATAAAGGATCGGAGAGAAAGAAAGTTGTTCTCTGTTTACACAAGCACTATTGGAAATAAGTCTGCTGGAGAAGGGAAAGCTCTTTGTAGTGCTGCCTCAGCTGTGGTGGGTGCTCGTTGGAGGTGAGGAATTCTGTCTTCCAGGGAGAACTGGCAGCTCAACAGGAAAGTCAGAGTGCTGGGAGCTGAGAGGAGGCACATCAGTGCAGGGATCTGTTACCACTCACAGGTGGCTCTGCAGTCCCAGGTCACAGAACCCCAGACTGGTTTGGGCTGGAAGAAACCCTAAATCCATCCCATTCCCACCCCTGCCATGGCAGGGACACCTCCCACTGTCCCCAATGTCCAGCCTGGCCTTGGGCACTGCCAGGGATCCAGGGGCAGCATTCACAGAGTCCCTCTGGAGCAGTGACAGTCCCCAGGGACACGCACAGGCCCCTGGTGCCAGGAGCTGCTGGTTTGGGGTGGCTGTTCCCAGCTCGCAGGGCTGTTCCCTCTGCCTCGATCCCGCTGGACTGAGTCATGAAAACAATTGAAAAGCTTCCAGTTGCGTTTCCTCCGCAGCATGAGGTGTTTCCCTGGAGGCAGCTCCCTGCCCTGAGTGGCTGGACTGTAGCTCAGCCTCTCCCAGGGGCTGGGGCAGCCTCAGGCAGCCCTTTTCAGCCCATCTCAGCCCATCTCAGCCCATCTGTGCTGTTCCTTGGCATTAAATTAGGAATAAGCCTCGTAATCCTTAGGGTTGGGCAGAACTGGCAGTTTTATCTTGCTCCCACTCCCACTGGTGTCCTTGGGAGCTCCTGGTACAGAACACTGCTGGGAATGTGTGCTCAGAGCCCTGAGACACTGCCAGGCTGGGAGGAATTCAGTGGGTTTTTCTGAGAGGCTCCAGAATCACTGCCTTGGTGTTCTTAGAGCCACTCCTCAAACCCCTCTGAGCTGGGTCTGAGCAGTGCTGAGCCCTGGCAGGGCTGCCCCTGCTCCCAGCACCTCTGCTCTGCTTTTAGGGGGGCAACAGGGCTGGAAAAGGGTCTGGAGCCCCAGGAGGGGTTGAGGGGGCTGGAAAAGGGTCTGTGGAGCCCCAGGAGGGGCTGAGGGAGCTGGGGAAGGGTCTGGAGCCCCAGGAGGGGCTGAGGGAGCTGGGGAAGGGTCTGGAGCCCCAGGAGGGGCTGAGGGAGCTGGGGAAGGGTCTGGAGCCCCAGGAGGGGCTGAGGGAGCTGGGAAGGGGCTGAGCCTGGAGCAAAGGAGGCTCAGGGGGGACCTTGTGGCTCTGCACAAGTCCCTGCCAGGAGGGGACAGCCGGGGGGGTCGGGCTCTGCTCCCAGGGAACAGGGACAGGAGGAGAACAGGGAACAGCCTTAACTGAACCAGGGGAAGTTCAGGTTGGATATTTGGAACATTCCTCGTGGAAGGGGCTGTCCAGCCTGAGTGGGGCAGAGGGGCACAATCCCAATCCCTTTCCTGCTGCCCACGCTGAGGGATCAGCTCAAGGCACAGGGATTTCAGGTCCCAGCACCTGTGGCTGGGGCATGTGGAGCTTCTCCCCACCAACCTCCATCTCCTTCTCCCCAGGGCTGCTCCCAACCCATTCCTCCCCAGGCTGTGCTGGGGTTGCCCCCACCCAGGGGCACCTGTGCTTGGCTTGCTGCATTTCCAGCTGGACTCCATGATTTTGGAAGTCTTTTCCACCCTCAGAGATCCCCTGTCCCTGGGATTCCATACGTGCAGTGGCTGCTTTACCTCTGCTAAGCTTTTATTGAAATTGCATTAAGTTCACCTGTCAGTGAGCTCTGGAGGCAGGGGATGAGGCATTGCAGGAATTTCCCTCTCTGAGCCAGCTCCTGCTGGGCTCTGCCTGTCAAGGTTATGTCTGTGCCCCACATGGAGCCTGCAGTCAGGTTTGACTGGGGGCTGTGGTGGGACAGCTGCTGGGGGATTATTGGGAAGAATGCAGGAGGCTCAGATTGAAACCTTTTACGGGGCTCATGGATGGTCTGGGTTGGGAGGGACTTCAAACCTCATCCAGTTCCACCACCTGCCGTGGGCAGAGACACCTTCCATTGTCCCAGGTTGCTCTAAGCCCTGTCCAGTCTGGACTGGAACACTTCCAGGCATTTTCCTGCTTGATTGAGAACTTTATATTTTCATTTATTATTTTGGCCCCTGCCCTTTGGGGGAATAAGTGATGGGAGCACTTTGTTTGGGCTGGGCAGAAGGGGACACACAGACAATGGTATTTTTAAAATAAATGATGGGTGGAGTTTTGTCCCACACCTTCATGCTGTCCATGGGTCATCACTGCTGGGAAGTGAATTTTCAATGAAGACTCAGATGACATCAGTGGCCTGGATTGAAGTGAAAGAAATGTCCCTCGTGGGGAAATCTTCTAATTAGGGATCTATTCCTGTCTGCACACTCAGAGCCCAGGCAGCTCTGGCTCTTTGGGATGTGGGTGCTCTCGGGTGCTGCCAGCCTGTTTTCCTCAGGAAACAAGGGTTGTGTTGCTGCTCAGTGTTCCTCTGGCTCCTCCCAGACCCTGATCCTGCTGCCTGGAGGTCCCTGAGTGGGAAGAGGCTCTGGAGACAGGAGTTGTGTGTAATTGTGGTGGGATTGGTGGCTCAGGGAGGCTGCTGGGGTTGGGGAGAAGCTCCCAGCTCTGGCCTTGGCTGCGGCACAGCAGGAGCTGGTGCTCAGCAGGGAGGGTGGCACAAATCCAGGGGTGTGGGAGGGATGGGAAGCTTTGAAAAATCACTTCAGTAGCTGGAGTTTCTGCAGATAAAAAAGCCACAAAACCGAGTTGAAGGAGAGTTTGGACGAGGCTCTGAGGCACAGGGTGGGATCGTTGGGGCTGTGCAGAGCCAGGACTTGGTCTTGATGATCCCTTTGGGTCACTTCCAGCTCAGGAGATTCTATGGAAAAAAAACCCTCCAGAAAATCCTTTTTTGTGAATCTGCTTATTGCTGAGCGTGTCTTCAGCCAGAAAGTTCATCCCCAATCCCTCTGCAGCTCTCCTGGAGCCCCTTTAGGTGCTCTGAGCTCTCCCTGGAGCTTCTCCTCTCCAGGTGAGCCCCCCCAGCTCTCCCAGCCTGGCTCCAGAGGGGCTCCAGCCCTGGAGCAGCTCTGTGACTCCTCTGGGCTCTTTCCAGCAGCTCCAGCTCCTCCTGCTGCAACCCCAGAGCACCAAGATCAGCATTCCCAGGCTGAGTCTTCCCACTACAAACTCATCCTGTGCTTGTAGCAGTTGTTGGGTCCCGTTGCTTTTGGCTGGTTTGACCATGGTTTGTCTTTCCCTGAACTCAGGATTGATTCAGTTCCTTTCTGTCCTTGTGGATTCACAGCCTGGCTGAGGCTGGGGGGGTCTGGATGGGATCTTGGAGATGATCCATGTGGGACCTTGGAAATGGTGTGGTGCACCCTCTGTGCAGGACTCAGAGCTCTGGGTGTCTCCAGGCCTGGGATCAGTGGGATCTTTAACACCTGGATGAGCTGCTTTTTAGTGGTTTGCAAGTAGGTCAGTGCTCTGCCCAGTGGTTCCTGTTCCTGGGGTTTGGAATATCTGGGATAGTGGGAGCTGTCCCTGTCCTGGCAGGGGTGGCACTGGGTGGACTTTAACGTCCTTCCCAACCCAAACCAGTCTGGGATTCTATGATTTTGTCTTTTTCCCAGAAGGTACTGGTGGAAAATGTGCTTTAAGGTCTCTCTGGGGTCTGGTGGGCTCAGCTCAGCTCCTCCAGCCCCATCCTGCATCCCCTCCCCTGCTGGTTTGTGGGGACATCCCCTCCCTGCTCCACTATGGGGACACCCCCTCCCTGCTCCTTTATGGGGCATCCCCTCCCCTCTCCTTTATGGGGACATCCCCTTGTCTGGTTTGTGGGGACATCCCCTCCCTGCTCCTTTATGGGGACATCCCCTCCCTGCTCCTTTATGGGGACATCCCCTCGTCTGGTTTGTGGGGACATCCCCTCCCTGCTCCTTTATGGGGGCATCCCCTCCCTGCTCCTTTATGGGGACACCCCCTCCCTGCTCCTTTATGGGGACACCCCCTCCCTGCTCCTTTATGGGGACACCCCCTCCCTGCCCCTTTATGGGGACACCCCCTCCCTGCTCCTTTATGGGGACATCCCCTCCCTGCTCCTTTATGGGGTCATCCCCTCCCTGCTCCTTTATGGGGACATCCCCTCCCTGCTCCTTTATGGGGACATCCCCTCCCTGCTCCTTTATGGGGTCATCCCCTCCCTGCTCCTTTATGGGGACATCTCCTCTCTGCTCCTTTTTGGGGACATCCCCTCCCCTCTCCTTTATGGGGACATCCCCTCCCTGCCCCTTTATGGGGACATCCCCTCCCTGCTCCTTTTTGGGGACATCCCCCCATCCCATCCCAGTCCAGTCCCCTGTGCCGAGTCCCTGTGGTTTGTTTTGGCCGTGGTGAGCCCGAGGGAAGCTGAGGGATCACTTTTCCCTCTCTGAGCTAAATATACAGAGCAGCAGCTGACGGTGCTGCTGGAGCGGGGCCGGTGACACCGGTGACATTGGTGACATTGGTGACATTGGTGACACTGCCACGGTCACGGCGTCACCGGGGGGGACACAGAGCCTCAGCAGGGACTGGCACAGCTGGAGCCCCCAGCCCAGCCCTGCTGAAACCACAGATTTTCCCCTGGTCCGTGTGTCCTGCCAGGCAGGAGGGGCTGTGGCAGAGGGGCAGCCCCAGGCTGGGCCCTCGGTGGCACCTGCAGGGGATTTGCAGGGAGCCCGGAATGTGGAGCTGCCCAGACTTTTCCGTGTCCTGTCTGATGTTCAAACACCCTCTCCAGATCTGAGGATGTTTGCTGGGTGTGGGGATAATCCTGCTGTACATGGCAGAGCCCAGAGATGAAGCTGTTCTGGTTGTGGATTATCCTTTAACTTGGTTCCATCTGTCGGGCACTGCACTGTGTGAGTGATTCTGTGTCTGCTGGTGGGTTTCACACACTGGTTTGGGTTGGAAAGGACCTTAAATCCCACCCAGGGCCACCCCTGCCATGGCAGGGGCACCTCCCACTGTCCCCAATGTCCAGCCTGGCCTTGGGCACTGCCAGGGATCCAGGGGCAGCCACAGCAAATCTGGGCACCCTGAGCTGGGATACATATATTTATATTTATTTATATTTTTCAGTGTAACTGCCTCACCTCCTGCCCATGGCATTTGTTCCACCTTGGATTTGAAGGTGCAGATCAAATCCAGTAATTTTTAGGTTCTTACTCCATTGACATAAAGGTGGTTCCATTGTGCCACTTAGGTGAATTTTTGGTTTTACTATAATTTGAAGAAAAGTCTGGAATCCCAAGACCCAAGGTTCTGATTAATTATCCCTTCTCTGTGTTAAAATGAATTTAAAATATTTACTTACTGAATATTTCCTGGCTGGTCTTCCCAGGAACAGAAATATTCATGGGTACTGCAGGGAATATACTTGTATCTGTATAAAAGATAGATGTGTATATCAAATATATATCTAATATATCCATTTTTAAATTATTTATTTTGAATTCCCGTCAAAATTATTACGATTCAAATATATTTTTTTTGCTCCTCATCTCCCCTAAAAGATGAACCAAAGGCTAACCCTGCTGTTAATTCCTCTCCTAGTTCTTGAGGGAAGACTTGAATTACCATGACCCAGCAGTCAAGCACAGCACTTTCCATGGAGAAGACAAACTCATCAGTGTGGAAGATCTCTGGAAGGCCTGGAAAACATCTGAAGGTAAAAAAAAAGGGGGCAAAAAGCCCAGAAATCCTTTCCCAGGAGTGCCAAATACTCTGGATTTCAGGTGCCCTGGGCAGAGTGTGCAGCTCTCAGGAGGAATGTGCTGCTTTTCCTCCCTTGTCCCAGGCCTTGTGCTCTTCCAGCTCCCTGTTTGAGGTGTGGATTCCCAGGATTTCCTCAGGTTTGGGACTTCCAAACTGTAAATGCTGCACCTGGGCCTGGCCACCAAAGTGCCAGTTATCATTTTGTTCCTCTGCCCCAGAAATGTGTGTTAAATAGAGCCAAATGCTCTCCAGGTTCTCCTTCAAACACTCCGGTTCAGATGGAATTTTAATGGGCTGATAACATCCTGAATGTTCAATAGAGCTGCCTGGGAGCTTTCCTGCAGGTTGTGTTTTCCTTAAGAGAAACTTTTTGAACCTGAAAAGCTCCTTCAGAGTGAAAAGAAGGGAGAATAAAATCTAGGGAGTGTCATAAGCACAGTCCATGCAGAAATAACTTTCAGCTGTTCCAAAATGCTGTTTTCATCCCAGCACCCAGGGAGGTGGTGGGAGTTCAGCCTCTGGTGAGAAACTTCCTGAAATCTGGGACTCTTGGAACAAGCTTTTAAGATTGGCAAGTGCTTCCCCAATGCTTTCACACAGAATTCCACAGATATTATTAATCGGATTTTTTTCAGCGCTGCTCATCTCTAAAAGAGGAGTTGTATCTACATCCACTCCTTGCAGTACTGGATATTAGTCTTCTAATCAGTTCATCAGCCACAGAAATTTCAGTTTCTCATTTGTGTCCTGTTTGGATTTCACTTTTCTGTGTTAGGCCTTAAGTTCCTCTGGGTGGGATGTGCTCTGTGTTTCCAGAGCTGTGGGTGCAGCAATCCCTGCCATTCCCAGGAGCACTAAAGGGACACTGAGGTGCAGCATTGGCAGTGAGGATTGAAAACACAGCAGGGCTGTGCATGAGAGGAGAAGCTCCAGGGAGAGCTCAGAGCACCTAAAGGGGCTCCAGGAGAGCTGCAGAGGGACTGGGGACAAGGGATGGAGGGACAGGACACAGGGAATGGCTTCAGAGTAGGATTTGATGGGATCTTGGGCAGGAATTGTTCCCTGGCAGGGTGGGCAGGCCCTGGCACAGGGTGCCCAGATTTGCTGTGGCTGCCCCTGGATCCCTGGCAGTGCCCAAGGCCAGGTTGGACACTGGGGACAGTGGGAGGTGTCCCTGCCATGGCAGGGCTGGGATGGGATGAGATTTAAGGTCTCTCCAACCCAAACCACTCTCAGATTTTATTCCACAATTCCCTCAGTGTTCTCTGGGTCCGTGGTCTGTGGAGGGTGACCCAGTGAGGAGAGAGGGATGGATGAAGATCCTGGGAACAGAACACTTCTTCATCCCAGACACCCAACTCCATCCAAATCCTCCAGTGTGGCTTTGGTGATAAGAACCAACCGGTGCAGAAAGAGGTCTTGGTTAATATTCCCTGAATATTCCCTGAATATGCTGAACTGGGAGGAGCTGTGGGGTCAGAGGGGGTGACTGGTTGGTGGCACTGAGTGAACCATTGGGTCCCTCCAATCCAAAGCAGTCTGTGATATCAGAGATGATTCCAGAGCTGTGTATCCCAGACCAGACTCTCTCCCATGATGTTGGGCAGGGATGTGTTGAACATTCTTGTCCACATCACTTAGGAGTGGCACAAGGACAGGGATGGAGTCACATCCTGGGAGGATTTCACAGCCCTGTGGATGTGGCACTTGGGAACATGGTCAGTGGTGGCCTGGGCAGTGCTGGGCATGGTTGGACTCTGTGGGCTCAGAGGGATTTTCCAGCCTGGAGGCTCCTGTGATTATTCCATGACTCCGAGCCCCTGCATCTCCTGTGTCCAAGGAGTGCCTGGTGTAAGAAATATTCATCCCATTACAGGGCTGTTTACAGATGCCTTTGCCTGGAGAGTGTTTTGCTGTCAGCTGGGAAAGAGCAGAAATCATTAAGGGCTGGAGGAGAACGTCCCTTGATACTCACCAGACCCTTTATTGCTGCTCTGCCTTGGCTCTGTCCTGCCTCTGGCACACACAGGACCTGCCACGTCCCTGGCAGAGCTGCCCTGGCACAGGGAGTGTCCCAGGGCTGCATTTAGTTCCTGTTCTTGTTCTCCCTTTCATCCTCTTGTAGATCTGGCTGATAGAGTAAGTGCCTGGTTTCTTCTCAAGGGTGGTCTGATGTGGTGGAATCACAGAGAGTTTGGGATGGGAGGGACCCTAAAACCCACTCAGGGCCAGGCAAGGAACCTTCCCCTGTCCCAGGCTGCTCCAAGCTCTGTCCAACCTGGCCTTGGGCACTGCCAGGGAAATTTGAAGCCCAGTTTGGGAGTTTGAACTGAAGTGATGAAACTGGGATCAGGCTTGTAGGAAAGGTCTGCTCCTTGCTGAGGGTGTGAAGGGCACTGACATCCCACAGGGATGGGGTGCCTGGGCCTGTTGCATTTGTTTTCAAGCCATTGCTTTTTCTCCCATCCATTGCTGCTGTTCCTGGTCAGATGTGGAAGGTAAAAAGATATTTTTTCCCCTTAATTATCACAGAAGATAAAGGTTGTGATGCCCTTAACGAGGTGCTGGGTCTGAGGGATGGTGCCCTGGCTGAGCCTGGCTCTGCCAAAGCCATGAAGTGATGCCAGATCAGCCCCTGGGGATGAGGGGACAGGGCAGGGTCCTGCTCACCTTGGTGCTTTGTTCTCAGGACTTGTTCCCTAAATAAACACCTCGGGATGTGGAAGTGAGAGGAGCCAGGGCTCTGGAGGAGCCCAGGCTGGCAGTGCTGGAGGCTGGGATGTGTCCTCGTGCCCCGTGCAGGACACTGGTGGTGTCACCCTGCAGGGCCTGTGGCTTCTCCACTCCTTCCATCATTACCATCTTGCCTGTGCTCACAGGTGTCCCCAGGGCGTGGGACAGTGACAGGAGCTGTAGGAGCTCCCTGTGGCCAGGGTGGCTTGGTGGCCTTGTCTGTGCCCCTCCTGCAGCAGAGTCACCGTGACAGTGTCCCCTGGGGGTGGGTGGCACCTTCCTTTGGGGCCTTGCTCAGCACTGGGCTCTGCCTCTGTTCCTCAGCTTCATCAGCTCAGTTAGCTCTCTGAGCTCCATCTCTGAGCCCTCTGATCTCCACCAGATCCTTCATCTCCCTCATCTCTCTCATCTCATTTCCCTGAGCTCCATCTCCCTCAGCTCTGTGAACTCCCTCATCTCCCTCATCTTTCTCAGCTTCATCAGCTCTGAGCTCCCTCATCTCCCCCACATCCCCCATCTCCCTCACCTCTCCCAGCTGGCTCATCCCTCCTCTCCCTCACCCCTCAGCTCCCTGTGGGAGGTGTTGGGCTCCCTGGAGCTCGGGAAGATGGTTCTCATGCTGGTGGGCCAGGCACTGTTGATGTTTCAGCAGAGCTGTGCAGCCCTGCCATGGACAGGGACAGAGAATGACAAATTAAAGTGTAACAAAGTCCAATAAAAACACCTGCAGTGTCCCAGGCCAGGTTGGATGGGGCTTGGAGCAGCCTGGGACAGTGGGAGGTGTCCCTGCCATGGCAGGGGTGGCACTGGATGAGCTTTAAGATCCCTCTCAATCCAAATTAACGTGGCATTCTGGGATGGTCTTTGCCTTCAGAGCATTGCTATAAGGACAACACAGCAAAGTGGCAAAGGCAGGAACTTGGTTTCCCAAGGTTTCCTCACTTACAGCTCTGGAGCTGCGTGACAGCTCCAAAAATAATCCACAGATGCCCAGGGGAGGAGGTCAGGGAGCAAAGTTCACCTGGTTCACTTGTGCTGCAGCACCTGCTCCACCTGCTCCGACAGATCCTTTCTCAAGCTGCTTCCAAGCCTTTTTTCTGGCGTCACTCCATCTGTGCTTCTCTTGTTCAAAGCTCAGAGAGAATCCCAGAATGGTTTGGGTTGGAATGGACCTTAAATCCCACCCAGTGCCACCCCTGCCATGGCAGGGACACCTCCCACTGTCCCCAATGTCCAACCTGGCCTTGGGCACTGCCAGGGATCCAGGGGCAGCCACAGCTGCTCTAGGCACCCTGTCCATGGATCTGGAGACTTCAGAATTCCAGACTTTGGGGATGTGATGAGAATGAAATTCCCTGTGGGGAGTTTGGAGGCAGCAGGGTCACCTGGCTGATGGAAATCAGAGTGATCCCAGCTGTGCCCTGCCAGGGCTTGAGGTGTTGGCCCTGCCAGGGCTGAGCTGTGGCAGGAGGTGGAGCCTCTGCTGCTCCTCTATCTGATGGCCTCGTTGCATGTTTTAATTTTGGGAGCTGGGAGCACAGGGGAAACCAACCCTGGGAAATGTGTGTTGTCACAGGGAAAGCTCCTGGCAGCTCTTCCCATGCCCTGTGTGGTCTGTGGGGGATCAGGTGCAGCAGAACCTCAGAGTTCCTGGAGTCTGGGCACAGATAGACCTGTGAGGGGAGGCTGAGGTGCTGCAGATCTGGAGTGTCACACTGCCCCAGGGCAGGGCTGGATGGGATCTTGGGAATTAGGAATTGTTCCCTGGCAGGGTGGGCAGGCCCTGGAATAGAATTCCCAGATTTGCTGTGGCTGCCCCTGGATCCCTGGCAGTGCCCAAGGCCAGGTTGGACATTGGGGACAGTGGGAGGTGTCCCTGCCATGGCAGGGCTGGCACTGGGTGGGCTCTGAGGTCCCTCCCAGCCCCAACCTGTGACTGGCTGATATTTCCTGTGCCCACAACGAGCTGTTGGCCTGTTTTGCTCTCCTCAGTGTACAACTGGACGGTGGACGAGGTGGTTCAGTGGCTCATTTCCTACGTGGAGCTGCCCCAGTACGAGGAGACCTTCAGGAAACTGCAGCTGAGCGGCCACGCCATGCCCAGGTCAGTGCCACGATGGGGTCAGTGGTCAGTGCCATGCCCAGGTCAGTCAGTGTCATGTCCTGGGTGAGTCAGTGCCGTGCCCAGGGGGTCAGTGTCATGTCCAGGGGGTCAGTGTCATGTTCTGGGTGGGTCAGTGCCGTGCCCAGGAGGTCAGTGCCAGGGCGGGGTCAGTGCCATGTCCAGGGTCAGTGCCAGGCCCAGGGTCAGTGCCATGCCCAGGTCAGTCAGTGTCATGTCCTGGGTGGGTCAGTGCCATGTCCAGGAGGTCAGTGCCATGTCCAGGGGGTCAGTGCCATGCCCAGGGGGTCAGTGCCATGTCCAGGGTCAGTGCCATGTCCAGGGGGTCAGTGCCATGCCCAGGGGGTCAGTGCCATGTCCAGGGTCAGTGCCATGTCCAGGGGGTCAGTGCCATGCCCAGGGGGTCAGTGCCATGTCCAGGGTCAGTGCCATGTCCAGGAGGTCAGTGCCATGTCCAGGGGGTCAGTGCCATGTCCAGGGGGTCAGTGCCAGGCCCAGGGGGTCAGTGCCATGTCCAGGGTCAGTGCCATGTCCAGGAGGTCAGTGCCATGTCCAGGGGGTCAGTGCCAGGCCCAGGGGGTCAGTGCCAGGCCCAGGTCAGTGCCAGACCAGGTCAGTGCCCTCAGTGTCCCCATGGGGTGTGTGCAGGGAAAGAACCAGTGCCCAGCAGGAGTCAGCTCCTCTCATCACCTGAAATTCCTTGGCATGTTCCCTGCCCAGCCTGATTCCTGTTCTGCTCCAGCTGTGAGTGAAAAGAGGGGAAATTTGGGTTAGATTTAGGGCAGGAATTGTTCCCTGGCAGGGTGGGCAGGCCCTGGAATAGAATTCCCAGATTTGCTGTGGCTGCCCCTGGATCTCTGGCAGTGCCCAAGGCCAGGCTGGACATTGGGGACAGTGGGAGGTGTCCCTGCCATGGCAGAGGTGGCACTGGAGGGGATTTAAAATCCCTCCCAACCCAAACCATTCCATGATTCTGTGTAAGAGAAACACTGGCTGGGAGTCAGACTAAACTTGTAATAGGTTGAAAAATCTCAGTGCAACTTTTTTTGGATAAAGGTTCCTGTTGCTGAGAAAGGAGCTTTTCAACTGGCTGGGAGGGAGAGAGGAATTACCTGGGGGTAAAATGAGGATGTTTCTGAGGCAGCACAATGTGTGTCCCATCCCTTCCAAGGGAGAAATGTGGTTCATGGTCTGTGACACGGGATGTAAAGGCAATGGAGATTTGGTTAAAAAGTCATTATTAGTGACTGGTAGGACACCAAAAGATGGGTTTTGATGGGAAATCAGTCCCTTATGCTGTCAGGTTAATTAATTAGGCCTGGCCCTGGTTATCCCCACTCTCTTCCAGTCCTAAAAATGCTGCTGCAAAATGTCCTAGAGACAACCAAGAGTGATGGGTCTGTCCTGGCAGCAGGGAGCTCCCAGGCCCTTCTCCTGTGTCTCCCTTGTGTGTTTCTGGCCCTGTTGGATGCCCCCACAGCTCATTTCTCCCCCTGTTTGTTGTGCAGGCTGGCAGTGAACAACGCCACCATGATGGGCACCGTGCTGAAAATGACCGACCGCAGCCACCGGCAGAAACTGCAGCTCAAGGCCCTGGACACGGTGCTCTTCGGGCCCCCTCTGTGTGAGTACCCAGCCCCAGGCCCCAGGGAAACAGGGGAAGGGTTTGGAACCATCAGAGTTACTAGAGCCCCAGCCCCAGGCACCAGGGAAACAGGGGAAGGGGTTTAGAACCAGCAGAGTTGTTAGAGTCCCCAGCCCAGGGCACCAGGGAAACAGGGAAAGGGGTTAGAACCATCAGAGTTGTTAGAGCCCCCACCCCAGGGCTCCAGGGAAACACAGGAAAGGGTTTAGAACCATCAGAGTTGTTAGAGGGATATGTATTTTTAATTGATGGTGGGATGTGGAATGGCTTCACTAAAGATACACATGGATGAGCTCTCCTATTATTCTTTGAGGTTTTACATATGGATGGTATTGTACAATCTGCTTTGTACATATTTATTCCTTGGCTTTGCTGGTCTTGGCTTTGTCTGGTAATTAACTCCACGCCCTTTGAAGCAGGGCACCAGGGAAACACGGGAAGGGGTTTAGAACCATCAGAGTTGTTAGAGCCCAACCCCAGGGCACAGGAACGGGTTAGGAACCATCAGAGTTATTAGAGCCCCAACCCCAGGGCACCAGGGAAACACAGGAGGGGTTTAGAACCATCAGAGTTGTTAGAGGAATATGTATTTTTAATTGATGGTGGGATGTGGAATGGCTTCACTAAAGATACACATGAATGAGCTTGGCCCTCCTGTTGTTCTTTGAGGTTTTACATATAGATGGTGTTGTACAATCTGCTTTGTACATGTTTATTCTTTGGCTTTGCTGCTCTTGGCTTTGTCTGGTAATTAACTCCACGCCCTTTGAGGCTCTTTAGAAGATGAAGGAAACTGAGTCTTCCTCAGTGAACTTTTTACTTCTATTTTTTGTGTATGTTCTTTGGCTTTTTTGGCACTTTTTTAAGGCAAGAAGTTCGTTTCTGCTGGTTAAGAGTCTGTGGGGGTTTTTTTCTTTATCTGCATTTTTAGTTTTGTTGTTTTGTCATGTTTAGGTTAGTCCTCTTTATTTCTGAGAGGGTCTCAGATGCTTGTGCTGCTTTAAAATATGTAAAGGGTAACAGACACAGTGCTTGATATTCACTAAATACTTTTTAAAATGTAGTTTTAAATACGTTCTAAAGCACTATTTAAAATACAGTGTAAGCTCTTAAGTTTACTATAGAGATTAGATAGAATTTTCAAACTTTTGTCTCATTGGGATATTGAGAGAGATGGCACCACTGGAAGATGTTTAAAACATGATTTATTGCCTCGGTCAGTGCCATGCCCAGGCACTGGGAGATGTTTAAAACATGATTTATTGCCTCAGCTTCATGAAGGGTGAGACCATCTTCACCCCATACACCAGGAGTTGGTGGTCAGTGGTCACACCACCACAAGTTACAAGGGGTTTTTAAAGGTTTATTAGCCAATAATCTACTGCCACACAGATTGTTTGAACTTTCACACCAGTGGCTGATTAAACTGCATCACACATCCTGCCCCAGTCTGGGCTTTCTTATCCAACCCTACAGTGACACACAAAACTTACTTGCTGCACCTTAAAACTTTGTACTATTTCTGTAACTGCTTTTATATCCAAACTTTAAAACCTTAAAGCTTTCCACTGCCTAGATTAGTATGTTTCTATCTAAGCTACAAACCCACATTTTTGCTTATGGTCTCTAAATTAGGAAGCCTTTTCCAAGGTTGAGCTCTGTACTCAACTCTGTGTTTGGGTTTGAAAGCACGAGGTTCAGAGAATCCTCTGTGCCCTGATTTCCCCCACCAGGGTTGGGAAAGACCCCCAAGGCCACCAAATCCTTGGGACAGGAGGATCTGTGTCTGCTCAGAGCCTGGGCAACCCAAACTGCCCAGGGAACTCATCCCAGCACAGCTCCTGGAGCAGGAACAGGCTGTTTGTGGATTCCTGGGAGCAGCTCTGCAGCCTGGAGACATCCTGGGCTGGCATTCCCTCCTGGAGGGTCAGAGCTGCTCCCAGAGGTGCAGCTGGGCTGTCCCACTGTCCTGCTGGCATCTCCTGTGTGCAGCCACGTCCTGGAGCTCTGTCATCGTGTCCTGGAGCTCTGTCATCGTGTCCTGGGCTCTGTTATCCTGTCCTGGAGCTCTGTCATTGTGTCCTGGAGCTCTGTCATTGTGTCCTGGAGCTCTGTCATCCTGTCCTGGAGCTCTGTCATCCTGTCCTGGAGCTCTGTCATTGTGTCCTGGAGCTCTGTCATTGTGTCCTGGGCTCTGTTATCCTGTCCTGGAGCTCTGTCATCGTGTCCTGGAGCTCTGTCATCGTGTCCTGGAGCTCTGTCATTGTGTCCTGGAGCTCTGTCATCGTGTCCTGCAGCTCTGTCATCCTGTCCTGGAGCTCTGTCATTGTGTCCTGGAGCTCTGTCATTGTGTCCTGGAGCTCTGTTATCCTGTCCTGGAGCTCTGTCATCCTGTCCTGGAGCTCTGTCATCGTGTCCTGCAGCTCTGTCATCCTGTCCTGGGGCTCTGTCATTGTGTCCTGGAGCTCTGTCATTGTGTCCTGGAGCTCTGTCATCGTGTCCTGGGCTCTGTTATCCTGTCCTGGAGCTCTGTCATTGTGTCCTGGAGCTCTGTCATCCTGTCCTGGAGCTCTGTCATTGTGTCCTGGAGCTCTGTCATTGTGTCCTGGAGCTCTGTCATCGTGTCCTGGGCTCTGTTATCCTGTCCTGGAGCTCTGTCATCCTGTCCTGGGGCTCTGTCATCCTGTCCTGGAGCTCTGTCATTGTGTCCTGGAGCTCTGTCATCCTGTCCTGGAGCTCTGTCATTGTGTCCTGGAGCTCTGTCATTGTGTCCTGGAGCTCTGTCATTGTGTCCTGGAGCTCTGTCATCCTGTCCTGGAGCTCTGTCATTGTGTCCTGGAGCTCTGTCATTGTGTCCTGGAGCTCTGTCATTGTGTCCTGGAGCTCTGTCACCCTGTCCTGGAGCTCTGTCACCCTGTCCTGGAGCTCTGTCATCCTGTCCTGGAGCTCTGTCATTGTGTCCTGGGGCTCTGTCATCCTGTCCTGGAGCTCTGTCATCCTGTCCTGGAGCTCTGTTACCCTGTCCTGGGCTCTCCTGGGGCTCCACTGTCATGTCCTGAGGCTCTGCTGGTGACTCAGGCTGTGAATTACCCACCTCTGGAGGAGGGAAGGAGTTCAGGGTGGCTGCTGTGCTACCCTGGGCTCCTTTGATGCCTTATCAGGATCTGGAGCTCTCTGATGTTGATCTCCACGCTCCAGGTGCTCCCTTTGCATCCCTTTGTTCCCTCTGGCTGGTGTCTGCTCCCTGTTAAAGGAGCTTTTGTCTCTCTCCTCTGGCGTGGCTTTCTCTCCTGGGTTTGGGTGCAGAGGGGTGGAATCCCCCATTCCCTGCTGGGAGATTTCCACGGGAATTTTGGGGTCCCAGTGCTCATGGCTGGGACATCCCTGACCTCTCCCACTCCATCAGCCCCAAGCCCTTCTCCCCAGGGCTGCTCTCCAGCCATTCCCACCCAATCCTGGGAAAACTCCCTGCACAGTGTGAAACACAGTGTGAAACACAGTGTGAGGCTTGGCAGAGCCACAGGAGGGAAATCACCAGCCTGGCTTGTACAATCAGCCACTTTTGATCACAGTTATCAAAAAAATCCTCTTTTTGTACAGGCACAGTTTGGTTTTTATTTATTGCCCTTGTTAAATGTGAAGCTTTTAGGTGTGTTGGTGGCCTGGCAGAGCTGCTGGAGAGCCCTGGGTGAGCTGCTCCAACAGCTCCAGCCCAGCAACCCCAGGGTTGTTGTGTGCTGTGTAAATGGCTGAGTAAATGGCTTGTACTGGCTGGATGAATGGCTGTTCCCCGGGCTGGAGCTGTTCTGTTCTGCCCTGCAGCTCCCCTGGCCCTGCAGCCTGAGCCAGCCCTGGTCACAGAGATCAAAGTGTGCAGAGAGCCGTGGCACCCTCTGTGCTCCATCCAGGGCTGCTCACACACCTCCCCTCCACGCCTGGGAGCTTCTCAGCCCGGGCTGCACAGCCTTGGAGCAGCCTGGGATAGGGAAAGGTGTCTCTGCTCACAGCAGGAGTGAAATGGGATGAGCTCTAAAGTCCCTCCCAACCCAAACCATTCCATTTGTATATCCAGGGTATGTGAGAAGAGGAAATACACTTTAAATCTGCACCCAAGGGAGAGATTTATCCCTTTTCAGAAGGTAAAATTTGCTGGTTTCTGATCATCTGAATGGCTTTGTCTGCAGTCATGGGGAGATTGTTTACTTAAACCAATTCCTTCAGGAATAGATTGCAAAACACCTTTCAGGAGCCACCAGCAACTGGCAGCTTTGGGAAGTACTCGGTGACCTTTTAAGCTGCAGAGGGTTTACAGCTCCCTTGCCAAGGCCAGGGGAGGTGGCTCTGGAGGGGGGCTGGGCTCTGGGGGTCTCTGAGCTGCTGGCAGTGGGATGTGGAGCACAGGTACAGAGTTTCAAGGGTTTGTCCCTTCTTTTGAAGCTCTGCTCACCACAGGTGTAAAAGCACTGAAAAAAGCAGCCTCAATTGGAGCCCCAGTCCTCCTGCAGGCTCCTAAATGCAGAGACACCCTGCTGTCTGTGGGGATCACTGCTCTTCCTGCACCTGGGTGAAGCTTTTCCCAGCCCAGGGCTCCAGGGCTGCATGTCTGGCTCGTGGCAGAGGTTTCAGCCCGTTTCCAGGGCCAGTTTCCATGTAAATCTGCAGGCTCCTGGCTGTCCCTCCAGGTCTGGTTCCTGCTGCCAGACTCCAGCCCTGCCATTTCCTGCAGCAAACGGGTCTGACCAGTTCAGCTCTGTAATTAATCCAAGTGCAAGGGAGCGTGGTGCAATTATAGTCTAAGCAAGGTGAAGTGGTTCCTTCTGTGTCTGTGCCTTTGGGGTCCTGTTCCTGTGGTTCAGGAATTTATCTGGCACAAAAGAGCAGAACTTCAGGTGAAACATGGAATTCCACACTGATTTGGGTTGGAGGGATCTTAAAGTCCATCCAGTGCCAGCCCTGCCATGGCAGGGACACCTCCCACTGTCCCCAATGTCCAGCCTGGCCTTGGGCACTGCCAGGGATCCAGGGGCAGCCACAGCAAATCTGGGAATTCCATCCCAGCCTCTCCCCACCCTGCCAGGGAACAATTCCTGCCCAAGATCCCATCAAATCCTACTCTGAAGCCATTCCCTGTGTCCTGTCCCTCCAGCCCTTGTCCCCAGTCCCTCTGCAGCTCTCCTGGAGCCCCTTTAGGCCCTGCCAGGGGCTCTGAGCTCTCCCTGGAGCTTCTCCTCTCCAGGGGAGCACCCCCAGCTCTCCCAGCCTGGCTCCAGCCCTGTGGCTCCTCTGGATCTCTCCAGCAGCTCCAGGTGCTGCTGCTGTTGGTGTCCCAGGGCTGGAGGCTCTGCAGGTGCAGCTTTGCTGCTTTTGAACTTGGGAGAGCATTTTCTGTAATTTAAGCTGTTTCCCTGCTGCTCCTCTGCCCTGGGCCCGAGGAGGGCACCCAGATTGTTCTTGTGCAGTTTATTGTGATTTAAATCCCTCTGTTTGTCCCTGGCCCGCAGCAGGGCAGGCACAGCCTGTTCTGCACCCGTGTGAGCACCAGGCAGAGCCGAGCACACCTTACACCTGCAAAGGCTGCAGCAAAACCAACCTACACCACGGGAAACATTCTTCCCTACCCTTCTAATTTCCTTTTGTTTGGGAAAGGAGGGAGAACAGGCACACTTTGATCACAGACTGATTGTTCTGCTCAGCTGCAGGACTTGATGTCCTGCTGGGTTTGCAGCTCTGCCCGGGCTTTGTATTTGAAAGAAGGTGAAAGGGTTCAACAGTGGGGGAAGGTGTGGAACTGCAGGAGGGTTGATTGGGATTAGATAACAGGAAAAAAGCATGTACAGTGATGGTGAGAAAATGGAGATGCTCCCAGGGCTGGAGCCCCACTGCTCTGGGGTGCCAGGCCAAGGAGAAATGGCTTCTCAGTTGCATGTTTTAATTTTGGGAGCTGGGAGCACAGGGGAAACCAACCCTGGGAAATGTGTGTTGTCACAGGGAAAGCTCCTGGCAGCTCTTCCCATGCCCTGTGTGGTCTGTGGGGGATCAGGTGCAGCAGAACCTCAGAGTTCCAGGAGTCTGGGCAAGGATAGACCCGTGAGGGGAGGCTGAGGTGCTGCAGGACTGCCTGGAGTGCCCCCGAGGGCAGGGCTGGATGGGATCTTGGGAATTAGGAATTGTTCCCTGGCAGGGTGGGCAGGCCCTGGCACAGGGTGCCCAGAGCAGCTGTGGCTGCCCCTGGATCCCTGGCAGTGCCCAAGGCCAGGCTGGACATTGGGGACAGTGGGAGGTGTCCCTGCCATGGCAGGGGTGGCACTGGATGAGCTTTAAGATCCCTTCCAATCCAAACCATCCTGGGCTTCTGGGCTTCTACATTTCCATCCAAGCTGAATGTTCCTTAAGAGTTTCCTCATTCAGTGTCTTTGGCCAGTGCTGGTGCAGAGGAAGGGTGAGTGCCAGTGCTGCTGTGCTGGAGCCAAGTGTGGCTGGCCCAGGGGCAGAACAGGGATCAGGTTGGGATGGGGCTGGCAGGGATTGCTCCAGGCAGTCCTGGGTGCTGGGCTGTAGGCAAGGGACAGTCCTGGCAGGGGCAGCAGGGCAGAGCAGAGCTGTGGTGGTTCTGGGAGGGTGGAACACACAACACCTGAACATGTCAGCCCTGCTGCTCTCCAGATGGGAACTGAAAGGATTCAGGCTGAGGGAAATGCAGGCACTTGCCAGGATCTGCTCCTCGGAAGAGGATGTTGTGATAATCCATCCGGAGGGGGAGCGGGGCCAGCGCTCACCTTGTTTAATTCTGGGTGGTGAATTTACACTGGGTGTTCTCAGGGAGTGATGGATGGCCTGTGGTGGGGGAGATGGTGCTTGGCTGTCTCCTGGGCCTTTGGGGAGGGATCCTGTCCCTGGGAAAGCCTCTCCAGTGTGGACAGGGGAGCAGCAGCACTGTCCCCACGTGTCCATCTGGTGTGGGGCTGCTGGGCAGCCCTGGAGCCAGGTCAGTCCCTGCTGTGCTCTGCTTCTCTCCAATTCAGTGTCCCCCCAGCTCTGCCAGTGTGACAGACGTGGTTTAGCTGTGATCAGAGAACAGCTTGGCTTGGGAGGGGCTTCAACTCCTGTTTAATCCCCCCTGCCATGGCAGGGACACCTCCCACTGTCCCCAATGTCCAGCCTGGCCTTGGGCACTGCCAGGGATCCAGGGGCAGCCACAGCAAATCTGGGCACCCTGTGCCAGGGCCTGCCCACCCTCAGTGGAGATAATTTTTTTCCCTGTATCTGGTGTGAATTGCCAGATTTTTGGTTCAAAACCAGTGGATACTGATCATTAAGTCCCAGCTCACTGGACCCAGCTGCTCTTTCATTTGTGGCTTTTCCAGCACACACTTGGTTGAATTACAGGAAAAAAAAATTTCTGCTTGACTCATCTTTTTGGGCTTTGTTTGGCACTTGAGCCCCCACTTAATTACCTTCATCCTCTCACAGGCACCAACACCTTTTTTTTTTAATTAACTGTTGAAAAAGGGAGTTTCCACACTGAGTTGTGATTCTAATGAAGAATTTGGCAACTTGACAGTTGGACACTTGAGCTGCCCCAGCTCTGTGCTCTCAGCTGTGTTTTTTCAAGTAATTATTTTGTTCTTAGTTACCTGTGAGATCAGCCATTCTGGAGGGGTTCTTATGTGCAGTTTCCCCTGTACCACTTACTGCCAGGCAAATTGGAGCTCAAAATTTGGAATTTCATCTTTTTGTTGTTGTAGTTGTGTCTCCAAATTGAATAAACATTGCCGAGCTTCTGGTTTTCCCCTAAAATATTGACACAGCTCAATTTTGTAAGACTCCCCTGAGCTCTCCTGTCCCACCGTGGTGCAGGCCAAGCCCTTTGGGGTCTGTCACAGTGATCCTTTGACTCCAGCAGTGTCCGTGGTCTCTTGCAGTGACCCGTCACAACCACCTCAAGGACTTCATGCTGGTGGTGTCCATCGTCATCGGCGTGGGTGGCTGCTGGTTCGCCTACATCCAGAACCGCTACTCCAAGGAGCACATGAAGAAGATGATGAAGGACCTGGAGGGTCTCCACAGGGCAGAGCAGTCTCTCCATGACCTGCAGGAGAGGTAGGTTCTCATTGTTCATCCAGCTGGAGCGGTCAGTTATTCCTGCACGGTTCTTGTTCCTCTGGATTTCAGGAAATGCTTGTTTTTAACAGTTGTGGTGCCTCACACCAGAGTCAGCCCCTTCCTCAGGGACCTGGCAAAGCTGCCAGCAGCCTCTGGAGCTCAGATGGGGCCTGGCTCCTCCTGCAGGGCCTCCTGGACCAGGCTGTGTGTAAAGATCTGTGTCACAGTCACAGAACCAGGGAATGCTTTGGGTTCAAAGGGACCTTAGAGTTTGTCTGGTCACACCTCCTGCCACGCAATCCAGCTCGTGTGGAATTTGTCATCAGAGGTTGTGTCACCTTTGGCTTTTCATGGGGGAAAAAGGGTGTTGGAACAGTGGGAGCAGTCAGAGGATTTACAGATCCTCTCTTGAATTCTTGGAGCTGTGTGGGGAAGCAATGCCTGAATTGAAGGCTGTTGCTTGGAAAGTGAAAAAAATACGTCATTTTAAGTAGAAAATACATCATTTTAAGTAGAAAAACATACGCCATTAGAAGTATTAAATAGGAATACCTGGGCTGTTGGCATATGGATCAAATCCTGCAGCCTCAGGAATGAGGTCTCTACTCCCAGGAATCACTGCAATGGTTCCAGTAAAGCTACTGATGGGAGAAGGTGCTATGAGAGACCCTCTGGACATAGAGATCTTCTGGGGCAGGGAAGAGCCTTCAGCCCTGGTGATGACAAACCCGTGGGGTGCTCTGGCAATGGAATATCTTAAGGGCAGATTCAGCAAATAACAGAGCAGAATGGTCTGGGGCTGGGATAATTTTCTGTGAGGTTTCAGTGGAGTTTGGGAGGATAAGCCTTAACTAGGCTGCCCTGTGAGCTGCTGGCTGCGTTTGCAGTGACTTTTCTAACATGGAGTTTGATCCTAGGTACTGGTCCTGGCCAGGCACAGGGTGTGGTGAGTGCCCCGTGCCAGCACCAGGATCCCAGGGATGTCAGGCTGCCCTGGAGACGTGCAGCCAGCCAGGTTTTGGGAGTCTGTGCAGTGTATCCCCAGGTCTGCAGCTCCATTTCTTGCCGAGGAGCCCATTAGAGCCTTCAGGGGTTGATCCTGCCCGGGAGTGTTGCAGGAAAGGCTCCACAGTGAGATGGGACTGTAGCAGTTTTTCCGTGGCTGGCAGGGACAAGGAGCTCTGCAGAGCTGAGATGCTCTAGAAACACGGGGGTTTATTATTCCAAGGGTGGTGGGTAAAGAGGGCTTTGCCTTCAGCCACCAGCCTGGGCTGGAGCAAAGCCCTAAAGAGAGAATGGGGAGAGAGAGAGAGAAGAGAGCTCAGGGGGAAAAACGGGGCAGGAGCAGGGGAAAAACGTGGGGAGAAAACAGGAGCAAGTGAGGTGAGAGAGAGGAGAGGGGATGGGCCAAGAGAGGTGAGGGAAGAGGGTGAGAGGGCCAGAGGAGAGAGGTGAGGGCAAAAGGGAGGAGAGCCAGGACAAGAGAGCGATCCCCTTGTTCCAATCCATTCCATCTCTTTTTGTGTTGAATATTCTAATTTACAGTGACCAACCGGCGTGAGATACAAAACCTACAGACTTTGCCTGCAGCCTGTGAGAACTACTACATCACCATGTCATTTTATATTCTAAACTCTACAGACTCCTTTCTCATGCCCTTGTTCCCGGATGTCTTTGCCAAGGTGGAAAGGCAACATTCTTGTCTTTTGTTTTCCTGTCTCCAGCTCATCCCCGTCTTCCTGCCTGCCATGCTCACATCTCCAAACTGGCTTTCATTCCTATTTCACTCACAGGTTTTATATCTGCAGTATTTCTTACCATGCAGTCATATCCATAAGTCCTTCCTGTCCCATCTTTCCCAACATTGGACCAGTTGGTGTCTGTGAGGGGAGGGAGCTCCCAGCTGATGGAGCCACACTGGGCACATTCCCCTGGCACAGAGTCCACTCCCCTCTGTGCCTCCAATCCACAGCTGGTTCCACACAGCCTCCTGGGGTTTTATCTTACAGCTTGGAAATACTCCCAAAGAAAGTTTGATTTATTTTTTTTGCATCTGGAAGGAGACAGGAATCTGTGTCCATCCCTGGAGCAGCAGTGTCCGGGGCAGGAGGGTTTGTCTGGGTGTCCCCTCCCAGCTCCAAACTGGGATTGTGCTTGTGGGGAACGACCTTGGGCCCTGCTGCCGAGGGCAGAGCCACGTAAACAAGTGGATGTTCCTGGGAAGTTCAACTAATGCTCTAAAGCCCCTCAGGAAGAAACACAAAACCAGGCACAGCCTCAAGCTGGAGCAGCTCGGGAGGGCTCGTCCTCCACAGAGGGCACCGAGCAGGAGCTCAGGGACTGGCAGGGGAAAGGGGGACCTTGGGAGGTCTCCTGAAGGGAAATACTCCTTCACTTCCTCATCCATGCCCAGCTGGGTTCTTCAGCTGCCACAGGGACAGCAAAAACTCCAGACAGTCCCAGTGCTCGTGGAGGAGTTGTGCTGGAGATCTGCTCAGAAACTTATTTTCCAGAGATTGGAGGGCTCTGCTGTGCTACCTGGGTGAAGCTCAGTGCTGAGCAGACCTCTGGAAGACACGGGATGCCTCTCCAGTGCCACTGCTGCTGGAATTTGCTCAGCAGCTCAGACACTCTCCGGAGCAGTTGGGAGGGTTCATACCAAACCCCAGTCTTTATTCATCCTCATCTTTATTGATCTTCTTTGAGAACATCCTGAAGCAGTAACACTTCCCAGTCCATTAAGTGACTCATCAAGATCATCAAGTCTTGGCACATCCTATTGAAGCCTTAAAGGAGCGGGCAGGTTTGTTTTGGAGAGGTATGGATTGTATGGAAGAGCTGATTGTATGGAAGCTCCTGGACTGTGAGTCCCCCGGTTGCCCAGAGCAGTTGTGGCTGCCCTGGATCCCTGGAAGTGTCCACGGGCAGCTTGGACAGGGCTTGGACAGCCTGGGACAGTGGAGGAGACCACCCCAAGCACCAGGAACCAACAGCCTGCTGGTCCCTGCTGCTGCTGGTCTCTTCTGGGG
The DNA here is from genome assembly GCF_965231275.1 of Zosterops lateralis. Classification (NCBI taxonomy): domain Eukaryota; kingdom Metazoa; phylum Chordata; class Aves; order Passeriformes; family Zosteropidae; genus Zosterops; species Zosterops lateralis. The sequence goes on from NC_139763.1 coordinate 606,595, forward strand.
CAGTGCCCCGAGCCGGGCTGTCAGGGGTCCACAAACATCTGCGGGGAACCTGATGGTTCATTTTAGAGATCTCAAAGCACAAAAGACACAACAGGGGACAAACCAGTTTGCTTAAACAAAAAATGCACTTTTATTTAGTGCCCACAATGCAATAGTAGCGAAAGAAAATAGAGAATAGTGAGAAAGAGAGAGAAAGAGGGTAAGGGGGGTTATAGCTACCAGCGTGGAGAGTCGGAATCCTCAAGGTGTAGAGATGCTCATGGACGGGATCTTCTCCAGTGGGGTGATCACAAAGGTGTTTGGGGTCTCCAGAGTCTTTTTAGGTTGTTTGGGGCAAGGACCAAGGTGAGGGGCACAGAGCCAAAGGGAACCAAGCGAGTGGCACAGGGCCGAGGCAGAAAACACCTGTGTTAAGGTTGGGTGCTCACAGACAAGCTGCTCCTGGTATGGACAGACCAGCTGGGACAAACAGTCTCAGCTCAGTCCACTGTAACCAGTCCCATTGTTCTTGCATTTCGTTCTCGTGGAGATGCATATCAGTCCTCCAAGACTCGACAAACGTTCCACCTCAGCCAGGCCAGGGGCTTTCTCAAAGTCCAGGGTCTCGGTCCCCAACCATCAGAGACAGTGGTGAGGCATAACACATGCACAGACAGACTCTGACACAGGGGCAGCAGCCGGGCCCGGCCTTGTGGAAGCGCACGAGGCTCTGGGGGTGCCGCTTGTGCGGCTTGTGCAGGTGCCTGTGGATGGCCCCGGCCTTGCGGGCTGGCCCTGCCCCACTCAGCCCCCTTGGGTGCCATTGCTGCAAGCGCTGAGGAGCCCCGGTAGCCGGGCAGAGCCCTGAGGGACAGCCCTGGTCCCCGGCCTCCCGCAGCTCCTGGAGCCACTGCCCACGAGTCCCTGGCACGTCCGTGCGGCCAATTCCTCGTGGCCTGAGCAGTGCAGCCTGCAAACCCAGGGCTGTGCCCCGTGGGGCAGTGTTGCAATGGAACCTGAACTAAAGATGCTTGACTCCAGTCAGGAGGCAGTAGAAATCAGCAGGCTTTATTTACAATTCAATCAGCCCTTTTATAACATGCTGCGCTAAAAGGCACCTTATTGGCCCATAGGACTGACACCTCTCCTATTGGGCAAGTAACAGAAATAGCAAACAACACCTGTTGTTATGGGAAGCAAAAATACGGTTTAGGCAAGGTTGTTTTGGGGAAAAGAAAACTGTTGCAAAGTTTCCTTTGAGAAGAGCGAGCTCCTCTCAAGCTCAGAAAATACAGAGCCCAGAGGGCTGGGGCTGCCGTGTGGGAGCGTGGCCAAAGCCCCCGAGGGCTCTGGGCACAGCAGGGGCCACCAGGCCACAAGTGCAGACGCTGCCCCGTGCCAGTTCCTGCCTGCTGCACTGGGGTTGGGGTGCCGGGGTGGCCCTTTGTGACAGCGGCGCTGGGTGTCGGGGCCCTTTGTGATGTGGGACATGGTGGTGGCCAGAGATCCTTGTGACATCAGGGAGCCCTGCCCTGGCTCTGAGGGTATCCAAGGGACACAGAGCCCTGGGGTGCCCAGTCCCAGGTGACCCACACTCAGAGGAGGAAGCTGCTCCCGGGATCCATCCCTGATAGTGCAAGACAGAGATTACTCACAAGATGAGTAATGAGAAGGAGAACCCCAACTCCCAGCCCACCCAAGAGCCACTACTGAGCCTGCGGAGGAGGCCAAGAGGGAGCGATGAGGAAGGAAGGAGAGGCCAGTGGACGGACAGGGCCAGGATCTTTGCCCTGCCAAGGCAGCCGTCTCCATCCCACGCCTCCTCCTCCTCCTCCTGCTCCTCTGCGATGCCCCTCAGACTCCCACCGCTGCAGCCGCAGGCAGCGCCGCAGGGCAGCCGCAGCCAGGCCCTGTCCCTCCGTGGGGACAGGCTGCCACGGCTGCCACGGCTGCCAGCACTGCCCTGCCTGCTGAGCCCCAGGGACACTGAGAGCCGGGGCACAGAGCTGGGCAGCGCAGGGGAGGAGGGGGCGCAGCCCTGCAGCCCCTGTCCTGGGCAGCCATACAGCCCCGTGCCCAGGGTGTTCCTGCCCCCGCTCACGGTGGCCCAGGAGGGCACAGCCCGTGTGTCCCCGAGCTGGCAGCTGCTGCCTCTGCCACCCATCCCCTCGGGGGCTCGTGCTGTGGAGCGCAGCCTCAGGGATGTGGCGGTGGAGAAAAAGGTCGATGACATCGAGCTCTTCCAGGGGGACAGCAGGAGTGATCAGGGGCTGTCCCCACTAGAAGAAAACACCGTGATCATTTCAGGGGACAGCCCAAGTGATAAGGAGCTGTCCCCAATGGAAGATAATGATGAGCTCTCCCAAGGGGACAGAAGTTACAAGGAGGTGTCCTGGGAAGAGAAGCAGGAAAAAGAGCCATCCCAAGGGGAGAGTGAAAGTGACAATGAGCTGTCCCAAAAGGAGAGCGGAAATGACAACGAGCTGTCCCAAGGGGAGAGGGGAAATGACAACGAGCTGTCCCAAGGGGGTAGCAACGAGGATGAGAAGCTTTCCCCAGAAGACAACAAACATGATACAGAGGTGCGGTTTGGGGAAGACCGTGGTGTTGAAGAGCTCTCCCATTGGGAAAAAGATGAGGACAAAGAGCTCTCCCTTTGGGAAGAAGACGAGGATGGCATAGAGCTGACACGGAGGACCCTGCTCGGTGGCATGGAGAGTGACTCCAGCTCGTCACATGAAATGCCAGATCTGGAGCAGATACCAGGACAGCAGAAGGTGCTGGTATGGTTGAAAGTCCATTTCCCCGACAATTATGGGGCTCAGGAGGAGGAGGAAGAGAAGAAAGTGATCAGACTGCGCCGGCTGTTCAGACGGAAACGCAGACTGAAACGGCGCCAGCACACGGTGGAGACCCAGTGGCAGGAGCTGTTGGATGCCTTGCCGTCCCGTGCCTACAGCGAACATGAAAAGGCCACAACTTCCAAAAAGAAGCGCCGCAGAGCTCAAAAGGTGTCCCAAGGGGAAGTTGCCGTCCAGGACGTCCACAATAAATCCTTGGGCCTGGTGGGTGACGAGGAGCCCCTGGAGGGACCCAGCTGTTCTGGGCATGTGGGCACAGAGGTGAGAGCACCGTCAGTTCGTGCCCTGCCCAGAGCCTCTCCTGTGGCCACCGAGCTGGCAGCTGCCAGCCCGAGCAGAGCTGCTGAGGAGGAGGAGCCCCAAAAGGCAGCATCTTCTGTGGTCACGGAGAAGGGGTCATCACGAGGGACACCGGGCCAGCTGACGGTGCTGTTCAACACTCCGGCCAGCAGACATGGTCGGCTGCACATCAGGCCCAAGGTGACCAGTAGGAGCCTGAAAAAGGCTCTGCTGGAGCTGCAGACACGGAGGTGGCGTCAGGAGGCACAGGATGCCCTGGAGCAGCGGATGGCTGCAGAAAGGGAAGCAGCAGCCACAGGCACACGGGAAGGGAGCCCATTGTCTGCCCCGCACAGCCCCCCCAGCCCCCGGCCTGCCCAGCTGGGAGCCCAGGCCCTCCACGGGCAGCCGGCTGCCCCCGGGAAACCTCCCTCCCGCTTCAGGCGGGCGCTGCAGGCGCTGCGGGGGCTGTTCTGCTCTTCCTGCCTGAGGCCACGGCCCGAGGAGTGAAAGTCAGGGCACCGAGAGCAGGGATTGCCCCCAGAGCCTCCCTCCCTGCAGGACCGCGGCTCACACGGCGCTGCCAACACTGCTGGGAGTTGGGTCACAAACAGGAAGAGGAAGACGGCGACAAAGACAACGAAGAAGAGGAAGAAGATGATGAATAAAACAAAGAAGATGTGGATGAGGAGGATGAGGACGATGGAGATGGAGATGACGAAGAGGAGGATGAGGACGACGGAGATGGAGATGACGAAGAGGAGGATGAGGACGACGGAGATGGAGATGACGAAGAGGAGGATGAGGACGACGGAGATGGAGATGACGAAGAGGAGGATGAGGATGACGGAGATGGAGATGACGAAGAGGAGGATGAGGACGATGGAGATGGAGATGACGAAGAGGAGGATGAGGACGACGGAGATGGAGATGACAAAGAGGAGGATGAGGACGACGAGGACAACGGAGACGAGGACGACAAAGACAGAGATGACAACGATGAGGACAACGATGACAACGAAGACGACGGAGATGACGATGAGGACGACGATGATGACAAAGACAAGGATGACGGAGATGATGAAGATGAGGATTAAGAAGACGATGACAACAAGGATGAAGAAGACAAGGACGAAGACAAAAGATGATGAAGAAGATGAAGAAGCAGAAGATGAACAATTCTTTAAAAATGCATAGAATAGTAATAAGAATAAGAATTTTTAAAGTACGTAGAAGTAGAAGAAGAAGAGGAATAAGAATAGGAGTAAGAATTCTAAAATATAGAAGTAGAAGAGTCGTAGGAATACAAATTTGAATTTAAATATGCATAGAAGAAGAAGAATAAGAAGAATCTGAATTTTAAAATACATTGAAGAAAAGAAGAATAGTAAGAAGAAGAATAGTAAGAAGAAGGAGTATAGGAATAGTTAAGAATCCATAAATGAAGACAAAATCTAATGAATAAAAAAAATTCCAAATAATTTGTGTTTATTGCATATTGTATATTTACATTACAGTCTATGATATAAAAACATGAAGACACAAGATACTGTAATTACAAGATATTATTCCCAAGAAATTACCAAAGAAGAACGGAACGATTTATTACTGAAGAATTTGTATATATTTTCTAACAAGGTTTGTAACGCACAAGGAAGGAGTCTCCAGAATTCATTTCCTGTCTCTTGGAGGTACTGAAGTCTTTTCCCCCTCTGTGCCAGGGAGTGCCCCGGGAGCACTTTCACAGAAGCCCCGAATCCCTGAGGCTGGAAAAGGCCTCCCAGCCCAGGCAGTCCCAGCTGTGCCCACCTTGTCCCCAGCCCAGAGCACTGAGTGTCACCTCCAGGTGTCCTTTGGACACCTCCAGGGATGGGCACACTCCAAAGCTCCCTGGGCAGCTCTTGCCAAGGTCTGAGCACCCTTTCCATGAGGAAATTGCTCCTGGTGTCCAGCCAGAGCCTCCCCTGGCACAGCCTGAGGCCGTTTCCCCTTGTCCTGTCTCTGTTCCCTGGGAGCAGAGCCCGACCCACCCCCCGGCTGCCCCCTCCTCTTGGGGGCTCCAGAAGGATTGTTCCTTTCTTAGGCCCTCTCCTCCTCCCCTCTGCTTTCCAAAACCAAATCAGAATCACGGAAGGATGACAAATCCCACAGGAGTGTTTGGGACTGGCTGTTCACCCATTTCTTCTGTCCAGAGGAACCACCAAGTGTCTCCCTCCTCCCTTGCCCAATATCCAACAGCAGGGAGTCCCATGGCCAGGGATCCTCTGTGTGGGAGCAGCAGGAGGGAATTCTGAGCCCTTCTGCTGCCCTGAGAGAGGGGAAGGCAGGGATTCTCCTTTCTTGCTTGCTTTTCCACACCAAAGGAGACTCCAGCAATGGGAAAAGGAATTGTTCAAGGTGGAGCTGCCCTGCGGGGCTCCTGCCCAGAGGAGAGGCCTGGGGGACGTCAGGTGTGCTCCCACCCACAGCCTGGCACTTCAAAGCTGTGTCAGGAGTGGGGGAATTTGAGAGAAAACAGATTATCCAGAACCACACTTGATCTGGGTCTTCTCACTGCCGGGGCTTGCAGCAGGTTGTGGATAAATGCTGCACGGCAAGCCTGTGAAATGAGGAGGACTCTGCTTTGACTCCTTGGTGCTGCCGTGCAGCCTGGCAAAGGAGAGGTGCTTTTGTGCCCGTCTGAGGCGTGTGAGTCCTGCGGGAGTTCCAGAGCGCTCTGAAGCCTTGGACCAGCTGCTGGGTTTTGCCCTGATGTTGCTCAGTTTTGCTTCAATGTTTGCAAGATACAGCCGATGAAATAAGTAATTAACAAGTTTAAAAAACCAAGCACAAGGAGTGACAATACTGCAGATGAAAGATCATTTAATAGTATTGGATTTCATTTATTAAGTCTTTTGTCAGTAGAGAAGCTGCTATTAACTACCTCTTCATGAAATTTGAGCCACATGTATTTCTAATTATACCTTTCTAGTATTTGTTATGGCGTTTGAATTCCATGTACCACAGCCGAGTGCCATCAAAAGTCGTTTTGTCTCCCAAAGAGGCGGAAACTCTCATTTCTTTCTCCCAAGGAGGCCGAACCCCGCGTGTTCCGTGTCCCCTGGCACAGCCCCGGCCCCGGGACGTGCACGGGGCATTTGGCGCTGGGGCGGCCGTGTGGCGATGGTGCCGCAGGCGAGCCCAGCCCTTGTGGCCGCTGTCCCGGTGCGGGATTTGGAAGGGCAGGGACACAATGTGGAGCGGCGCGTGTCTTTGTGCTCCGTGTTTGTGCCGCGTGTGCGGGCGGAGCGGGGCCGGCGGGAGCCGCGCTCCCCTCAGAGCCCCTGAGGGCGGCAGCGATGGCGGCGCCGCTCCCTCAGCAATGGCCCGGCCCCGGCCCCGGCCCCGGCGGGCGGGGAGCCCTCGGCAGCGCCCTGGGGGCGGCGGGGCCCGAGCCCCGGGCCCGGGCTCTGTGCCCGTGGCGCCGCAGAGGCGAGGGGAGAGCTGCGAGAGTCGGTGCCTGGGGCAGTGCCCCGAGCCGGGGGCAGCAGCCGGGCCCGGCCTTGTGGAAGCGCACGAGGCTCTGGGGGTGCCGCTTGTGCGGCTTGTGCAGGTGCCTGTGGATGGCCCCGGCCTTGCGGGCTGGCCCTGCCCCGCTCCGCTGAAAACGGCCATGAACACCCCTCAACTGTGCCCCCGAATTCCGTGTTCACCCCCATGGCCAGGCGGGCACATCATCAGTGTGTCACTGTGTGAGTGGACATGGGGCACAGCAGGACCCAGGGCTGTGCCAGCCCGTGCAGGGCCTGTCCCAGCTGGTTCAGAAATGTGTTTTCAGTTCTGCAGCAGCTCTTTGTCACCGTCGGCTTCACTTTGGGACAGCTCCGTGTCTCTGTTGAATTCCTCTCTGTAATTCTCTTGGCCCATGGTGTCTTCTCCTTGAGACAACTTTTGATGTCTGTTGAATTCCCCCTGTGACAGCTCCAGGGGGGTGCAGTGTCCCCTGGGGCAGGTGACACTGAGATCCTCTCTGAGAGTCACTGCCCAGCTCCTGCCCTGCTGTTGTGGTTTGAAAGCAAAATGAGTGAGACGCTCCAAGTCAGAGATATAATTTAATAAGAAAAAAAGGTAAAAAGGTAAAAATAAAATAAAATCAATGCAATAACACAAAGGAGCACTGCCAGAGTCAGAACACACCCTGAGCAGGGTGGGGGGAGCAGTCCAGGTGAGGGGCTCTTCCTGAAGCAGTGATCCCACAGAAAGGTCTGGGAGCTCTGCTCCTCTGGGAATCCAGTGGCTCAGGGCTGCTTGTCCTGTCCCAAATCCCAGATTCTCTCCAGGTGGGAATGCTTGGCTCCTCCCCCTGGGCATTGGGAGCATCTCCCAATGGGATGAGGAGTCGTGCAGTGGCTCCTTGATGGCCCATTAAACAGAGAGAGCTCCTGGAGGGAGTTCCCTGTGAGTCCTGGGCAAGGCATTGATGGGCCATGAGCAGAAGAGCCCAAAGGAGGGGCCTGGGAAAACACTGCCCCACCTGGTTCCAGCAGCTCATGGGGATGGGGATGGGATAAATACTGTGTGCACATCCTACACCACAGCCCAGGACACCTGCCAACCTCACAGCCTTGCTGGGATCCTCAGCTCAGGCCAGCTCCTCAGGGAAGACCCCACTGATCCACGGAGATCCAGGCTTTCATTGCTGCCACCATTTCTGAGTTGTTGCCGTATATTCCTACTGATTCAGTTCTGTCATGAGGAAGAATAAGAACGTCCAGGCAAGATAAAGACGTGTCTGGATTTGCAGGATTTTGCAGGAGGAACACGGAGCCATCCTGTCTGGGTGGTCCGATGTGCTCTGGCAGATCTTCCCGTGCTTTGTTTTATCAAAATCTTCACTTTGGTGAAAATAGTGAAAATTTAGCATAATTTGAGACTAGAGAAAATCCAGACGTGCTTTGAAAAATTAAGAAAATGCATCCTGAGTATTTGATAAACAAATAAAGCTGAGACTAAGCAGTTGACAATTTATTTTCTTCCCAGCCATGGCGCACTTTGTCCCTGCCATCCCCACGGGCAGAGCAGAGCAGAGCAGGGCTGGGTGTGGTGTGGTGTGGTGTGGTGGGCAGCCCTGGCCCCTGCAGTGTCCACAGACCCAGCCCAGCCCCGGCTCTGCCTCTCTGTGTGTTCCAGGCTGCAGAAGGCGCAGGAGGAGCATCGCTCCGTGGAGGTGGAGAAGGTGCACCTGGAGAAGAAGCTGCAGGACGAGATCAGCATTGCCAAGCAGGAGGCACACCGGCTGCGGGAGCTGCGCGAGGGCACCGAGAACGAGCTCAGCCGGCAGAAATACGCCGAGCAGGAGCTGGAGCAGGTGAGGGCTCACCTGGGGGATGCACCTGCACAGAGACGTGGCATTGTGTTGGGAAAAATGGGAAAAAATTGCTACAACATTGAGGGCAGTGCTGCTTCATCCCTCTGGGAAATCATGGAAATACACAATGTCTGCATTGGGAGACCTTAAATCCCTTCCAGTCCCACCCCAGCCATGGCAGAGACACCTCCCACTGTCCCCAATGTCCAGCCTGACCTTGGGCACTGCCAGGGATCCAGGGGCAGCCACAGCAAATCTGGGAATTCTATTCCAGGGCCTGCCCACCCTGCCAGGGAACAATTCCTGCCCAAGATCCCATCAAATCCTACTCTGAAGCCATTCCCTGTGTCCTGTCCCTCCATCCCTTGTCCCCAGTCCCTCTGCAGCTCTCCTGGAGCCCCTTTAGGTGCTCTGAGCTCTCCCTGGAGCTTCTCCTCTCCAGGTGAGCACCCCCAGCTCCCCCAGCCTGGCTCCAGAGGGGCTCCAGCCCTCAGAGCACCCCAGTGGCTCCTCTGGGCTCTCTCCAGCAGCTCCAGCTCCTCCCTGTGCTGGGCCCCGGGGCTGGGGCAGCTCTGCAGGTGGGGTCTCACCTGAGCAGGGCAGAGGGGCACAATCCCCATCCCTTCCCTGCTGCCCCCACTGTGGGATCAGCCCAGGACACAGGGATTTCAGGTCCCAGTGCTCATGGCCAGGGCCTGTGGAGCTTCTCCCACCAATCCCCAGCTCCTTCTCCCCAGGCTGTGTTTGTGCTGGGGTTGTCCCCACACAGGGCAGGGCCTTGCCCGTGCTCCTGGCTCAGCTCCATGGGGCTGGCACAGTCCCAGCTCTGCAGCCTGTCCAGGTGCCTCTGGCTGCCCCATCCCTTCCCTGCAGTGTGTGCCCCCAGCCCCCAGCCCTGTGTCCCTGCAGAGTGTGGGGTGCCCTGGATCCCAGTGTCCCTGTCACCAACAAAGACATTTCCCAGTGCCAGTCCTGGCTACTGAGGGACACCAGCTCTCCACAGCCCCTGAATCCAGTGATCTTGCTGCTTTTCTGTCTTCACTTTCCCACTCCTGTTTGTGGAGGAAAAGCCCCAGGTCTCTTTTCCACAGTGTCCATTACACGTCCCAGTCACTGCCATGGTGCTGGACAGGGCAGGTGGTGGCACCTTGTGACATCCCAGCAGGAGCAGGGGTTGGACTTGCCCTGGAGCTGACCCTCTGGGATTCCTGACTCCCTCCCCAGTCCATACAGTCTTTCTTTATGTGTGTTCATGGTTTTAGGTCAGATTTGGAATGAGTTAAGTTCTGCTTTCCATGTTTTGCCATGAGCAGAAGGGTTTGTAAGGCTTGGGTTGGGGGAGCCCTCTGAGACCACCAAGTCCAGCCATTCCCCAGCACTGCCAAGGCCACCACTGACCATGTCCCCAGTTGCCACATCCTGTTAAATCCCTCCATGGATGTGACTCCAGCATTGTCCTGGGCAGCCTGTGCCAGGGCTGGACAACCCTTCCCATAAGGGAATTTTCCCAATATCCAACCTTTACTGCCCCAAACCTACAAGAAAGTCCAAACCCACAATCCCAGTGGCTGCTCCCTGTCTCACCTGAGGGACAATTCTCACCTGGCTCTAAGTTACAGATCAGTTTAAACTGAAACTGGGAGCCAGACCTGCATGGGCCAGGGGGGTTCCTCAGATATTCCAAGGGCTTGTGTGGATCCTCCCAGTTCTGTCCAGTCTTTTTTGCTGCCATGGAGGACGGGGAAGAAAACAAGGCAGAAATCCAGGGCTTCCCCTGGTAAATCCTGGGATCCCTGGGGCAGTGCAGGGGTGCAAACAGCAAATTCCCTTCCTGCCTGGGGCAGCAGCAGCCCCCAGACCCACAGTGCCTGTTTATCCAGCCTCCCTCCTGGGGCTGTTGTAATTCTCTGGGGAAATGGTTTCTCCCTCCTGACCCCCTGGACTCCCTGACCACTTAGAGTGACCCTTACTTCCTTCTCTGACCCCACTGGCTGTGGTCTCTCCTCTGAGCTGGGAGGCCGTAAATTGTCTCCCCTTCCTTTGCTCGCTCTCTTTCCCCCCTGGAAAGTCGAGGAATAAACACCTGGGACAAATGTCCTGGGGAAAGGGCCTCTTCTGAGATATCTCACCTCGTCCTTGGTATAATTCTCTCCAAATCCTCCTAATAACTGAGCTAGTTAAAAGCCCCCAGGAGGAGGGCAGGAGAGGGGATATATCATGGGGCCACCTTTCCCCGGGGTGTCCATCCTGGCACAGACCCTGGGGCAGTGTGCTCTGGGCACCAGGTGTGGCTAGGTGGCCTCAGGTGTCCCAACACTCACCCCTGGCCAGCTCCCAGCCCTGGGAAAGCCCAGCTCTCACCCCTTCCACTTCCCCCCTGCATTCCCATCCGTAAGGAGCGCGGGGAGCCGGCGCTGACGTGACTCTGTGGTTCCTCAGTCCAGCAGGAGGTGAGTACTGGAGTGTCCCCCCTGAGCACCGTGTGAGTGTAACCCCAGCACCGTGCCAGCGCCTCGGGGACACCCGTGACATTAACAGGCACCCCCTCTGACCCCACAGCTCCTCCCAGGTCAACATGTTCCCTGCTGCCAGGGAATATTAACCCAGACCTCCTTCTGCACCGGTTGGTTCTTGTCACCAAAGCCACACTTGGATGGTCCTGCTGGAGTTGAGTGTCTGGGATGAAGAAGTGTCCTGTTCCCAGGATCTTCATCCATCCCTCTCTCCTCACTGGGTCACCCTCCACAGACCACGGACCCAGAGAACACTGAGGGAATTGTGGAATAGAATCCCAGACTGGTTTGGGTTGGAGAGACCTTAAATCTCATCTCATCCCACCCCTGCCATGGCAGGGACACCTCCCACTGTCCCCAGTGTCCAGCCTGGCCTTGGGCACTGCCAGGGATCCAGGGGCAGCCACAGCTGCTCTGGGCACCCTGTGCCAGGGCCTGCCCACCCTGCCAGGGAACAATTCCTGCCCCAGATCCCATCCAGCCCTGCCCTCCGGCAGTGGGAAGCCATTCCCTGTGTCCTGTCCCTCCATCCCTTGTCCCCAGTCCCTCTGCAGCTCTCCTGGAGCCCCTTTAGGTGCTCTGAGCTCTCCCTGGAGCTTCTCCTCTCCAGGGGAGCACCCCCAGCTCTCCCAGCCTGGCTCCAGCCCTGTGGCTCCTCTGGGCTCTCTCCAGCAGCTCCAGCTCCTCCTGCTGTTGGATCTCAGGGTTGGAGGCAGCACACTGGGGGATCTCACCAGGGCAGAGTGTAACTTCTTTATAAATTTCCTTATAAATTGTTGCACTTAGTGATCCAAATGAGATCTCAAAGATCTCCCCCAGGGGAGTGGAGACACACAAAATAACTCCTGTTTGCACGGATTCCCCACAGAACCACCAGGGTTTGGGTCATGGACACTCATTTTATCCACTGGTCCTTGCCTGTTCCACAGCACTTCCCTTTCCCACCATTCCCTAAAAACATTGTTCCTGTGGGTGTTACGAGCACTCCTCTACCCCAAACCACCAATGACAGATTTCCTACCCATGTTTTCTCCATATTCCCAAATCCCAGGTGCCTGTGGGTGATGGTCAGAGCTCTGCTGAGGTGGGAGCAGCACCTGACACTGCTGCTGTCTGACAGGAAAAGCCAGGAAAAAACTGGGCTCTGGGACTGAATTTGGCACTCTAGGACTGATTTGGGCAATTTTATACTGAACAACCCTAAATCACACACGAGTGGTAGAAATGTTTAACCTCTTGTGTGTGGTGCCTCAGGGCTGCTCCTGGATGGGTGGATGGATGGATGGATGGATGGGTGGATGGATGGATGGATGGATGGGTGGATAAAATACAGAATTTCAGAGTATCTGCCTGTACCCTGGGGCTCTTGGCTCCCTAAAACCCTCCCTGGGCTGGGCTCGGTGAGACGTGACCGAGCTAAAGAACACACTGAGGGAAAAGCTCCAAGAGTGAGCAATCCTTCACAAAAACGCTCCTCTGCATCCGCCCACCGCCCTGAGGGAAAGGGCTGTGCCCGTGGGCTGGGAGCTGCAGGAGCAGGGAAAGCTCTGGGAGCTGCTTTGGGTGAGAGGCAAAGCTGTTGTGCAGCGTGAAGCCACAGCACCCCCCGAGCTTTGGGGTGCCGTGGTGGCACAGTGCCCCAGCCCTGCAGTGTGTGTGTGCTGTCCTTCCACTGCTCCAGCGTGGGACACCCTCCCTCCCTGCAGGGCTGGTCAGGCTCCAGGGCTGGGAGAGCCTCTCACTGGGTGGGCACTGCAAGAGACGAGTTCATTCTTGATGGTCTCCACCACTAAAGGCTTTTCTGTGAGCCCTGAGTGTCCTCAGCTGGCTTCTCACCCACTCCCTTCCAATCCTGCATCTCTGGGGGATGTCAGGGTGTGCAGGAGCCTGGGCTGGGCTGGAAGGAGAGACCCCAGGAATGGCTGATGCAGCCAGGCTGTTTCTTTTCCTGACCAGCAGCACATGTTTTGTGTCTAAATATTTTTCTCACTTTCTCCAGTGTGGAAGTTGTCTCCTGACGAGCTCCCTGGGCTTGGCTGGGAGCTGTGCTGAGACAGGGATTGCCTGCAGGATCTTGTCAGGGCTTCTGCCCCCGCAGGAGGATCTGGGGGATTTACAGACAGGCAGGAAGCTCTGCAGAGGTTTCTGGAGGCTGCAGAAAACCCCCAGAGCATTCTCTCTGCCAGCCTAATTCCCTTTTAACAGCCTCATGCACAGTGCCATTGGCTCCAGAGGGTTTTCCTGTGGCTCATGACAGAGGAGCTGATGTGGAGGGGTTGAGAGGGAACACAGCATGGGAATTTCTGAGGGAATTTCTGAGGAAGGAGTTCAGTTGTAGGGTGGCAGGAATCATCTGTGGGAGGTTCTGGTGCTTGGAGCAGCAGCCTGGCGTGTGGGTGGCTCCTCTCCTGCTGTCCCCAGGAGGCCAGTGCTCCTCCAGAGAGGACTTTTCCTGCTGCCAGGACTCAGATGGAGCAGGCTGGGAAGTTTTTCCTGGCGCCCGGGGAGCGGGGCTGGCAGCAGAGGGGGGCTGAGCCGGGTGTCCCCACGGCTGCTCCACGGCGTCCCCGGCGCTTCTCCCCAGGTGCGGATGGCACTGAAAAACGCCGAGAAGGAGCTGGAGTCCCACTGCAGCTGGGCAGCCCCCGAGGCCCTGCAGAAGTGGCTGCAGCTGACCCACGAGGTGGAGGTGCAGTACTACAACATCAAGAAGCAGAACGCAGAGAAGCAGCTGCTGGTGGCCAAGGAAGGGGTGAGAGCTGCAGCAGGGGCCTCGTGCTGGGTCCCTGCGGGAGGGTTGGGGAATGGAGCCTGCAGAGCTGGTTCCTCTGCATCTTCTTTGGCTTGTGGAATTGTGGAATCCCAGAATGGGATGGATTGGGAGGGACCTTAAAATTCATCTCACAACATGGACAGGGACACCTTTGATTATCCCAGGCTGCTCCAAGCCCCAGTGTCCAACCTGGCCTTGGGCACTGCCAGGGATCCAGGGGCAGCCACAGCTGTGCCAGGGCCTGCCCACCCTGCCAGAGAACAATTCCTGCCCCAGATCCCATCCAGCCCTGCCTTCCCTCAGCTCAAGGGCAGTTTCTCTCTTCATGCCTTAAATTTGCATCTTGTAAAAGTGCAGCACAAGCGAGATGTGAGGAGGGGATGAGGATGAGGATGAGGAGTGCCATGGGCTCTCGGGGTGGGCAGGTCCCATCCTGGGCACTGTTGGAGCCTGGAGCCCTGGGGATGTGAGCAGGGATCGCTGCCCTGGGTGCTGGGTGAGCAGGAGCCTTTGCACCTCCCAGCACAGTCCCTGCTCCAGGTGAGGAGTGTGCACAGGCAGTGGAGTCCCCAGATCGTGCGGTGAATCATCGCTGCGTTCCCAGTCTGGGGTTTTGTGTGCCAGCCCCGAGGGATGAGCCCAGGGAGCTGTTGGGACTCGTCCTCATCCCTGTGGCCACACAGAGCCAACAGAGCTGGCAGGAGGGAAAACTCTGTCTGCCTTAATCTGCTTTGATTGGGAACATTTTAGCGTTCCAACAGTTTTCCCTTGGCTGTGTCAGTTCTTGCCTCCACATCCTTGCCTTTCCTGAGCCCCAGCTTGCTGCCACTGGAGCTGGGAATGGAAGAGCTGTGGGAGGAGACTTTAATTTTTGGTACAACAACACAAGTTCAACCTCAAACCAAAAATCTTCCCCAGCCCAACATCCCTTGGGCATTGCTGGGGTGTTTTTGGTGGTTATTCATGGGGGAGATGAGCCCTTCACTGTGTGAGGTACCTGGTTCATGGAATCATGGAATGGTTTGGGTTGGAGACCTTCAAGTCCACCTATTCCCCAAGCAGTGCCAAGGCCACCACTGCCCCGTGTCCCCAGGTGCCACATCCACAGGGCTGTGAAATCCCTCCAGGGATGGGGACTGCAACTCTGCCCTGAAAGTTCAGCCTTTTCAATCAGTTCCCTCTGATTTTTGGGAAACGGGGAGAAGGGAGCATGAAATCCCCAACCTGCTGCTTGCTGCTGGTGAATTCCTCACCCCAGTGTCAGGGAGAGCAACATTCCTCAGTAACATCACCATTCCCACATGTGCAGGCAGCTCAGGGACTGTTCCTGCCTCAGCCCATCCAGGATGTCCATGGCCTGGAGGGAACATCAGCTTGTCTTCCTCCTGTGACTCTTCTCTGTTGACATTCCAGGCTGAGAAGATCAAGAAGAAGCGAAACACCCTTTTTGGGACGTTCCATGTCGCTCACAGTTCCTCTCTGGACGATGTCGACCATAAAATCTTAACTGCAAAGTGAGTGTGTGCTCAGCACCTCCCTCACCCCTGCCTCCCTCTTCACCCCTGCCCTGGCCCAGGCAGGACTGTCCTCACCTCCACAGGGGCTTTGGGGCTCATTTTACTGAGCTCCTGTTGTCCTCAGTGACCTGAGGTTGGGCTTGATCCTCTTCATCAATAACCTTCTGATTTTACCTGTGAGAAACAAGGGATCACAGTTACTTGGAGCAGTTAAAAGTCCTGCCAAAACGAGGTTCCAGGAGGCTGCGGGATGCTTAAGGGATTGTCATGGGATGGCTTGAGTTGGGAGGGACCTTAAATCCCACCCAGTGCCACCCCTGCCATGGCAGGGACACCTCCCACTGTCCCCAGTGTCCAACCTGGCCTTGGGCACTGCCAGGGATCCAGGGGCAGCCACAGCAAATCTGGGAATTCTATTCCAGGGCCTGCCCACCCTGCCAGGGAACAATTCCTGCCCCAGATCCCATCACATCCTACTCTGAAGCCATTCCCTGTGTCCTGTCCCTCCATCCCTTGTCCCCAGTCCCTCTGCAGCTCTCCTGGAGCCCCTTGAGGTGCTCTGAGCTCTCCCTGGAGCTTCTCCTCTCCAGGTGAGCCCCCCCAGCTCTCCCAGCCTGGCTCCAGAGGGGCTCCAGCCCTGCCAGGGAACAATTCCTGCCCCAGATCCCATCCAGCCCTGGGAAGCCATTTCCCCTTGTTATTAACCCCACACACTTCAGCTGCCACTGAATTTTTAAATTTCTGCACTCCTGGAACTGGAACAAAAAGCGTCTCAGATTTCAGGATACACAAAAAATACCCAGGAAAGCCCCCAGTGCAGTACCCAGGGACCCCATTGCAATGGATTTAGATTTCAGGGGTGTTTCCCCTGACTGTCCCCGTGTGTCCCTGTCCCCAGACAAGCCCTGAGCGAGGTGACGGCGGCGCTGCGGGAGCGGCTGCACCGCTGGCAGCAGATCGAGCTGCTCTGCGGCTTCCAGATCGTCAACAACCCCGGGCTGCACTCGCTGGCCTCGGCCCTCAACATCGACCCCGGCTGGATGGGCACCCCCCGGCCCAACCCCTCGCACTTCATCATGACCGACGACGTGGACGACCTGGACGAGGAGCTGGTGTCCCCCATGTCCATCCAGTGTATGTCAGCAATGGGGATGGGGGAGCCTGGGGATGGGGGAGCCCCCCTGGGAATGGGGGATCCCTGGGAATGGGAGATCCCCCCTGGGAATGGGGGGAGCCCAGGAATGGGGGATCCCCTCTGGAAATGGGGGAGTCCTGGGAATGGGGGAGCCCTGGGAATGGGTCTGTGGGAGCTCCCTGCAAATGGGGGATCCCTGGGAATGGGGCTCTGGAGGCTCCCTGGGAAGGGAGATTCTGGGAGCTCCCTGGGAATGGAGGCTGTGAGAGCTCCTTGGGAATGGGAGATCCTAGGAATGAGGGCTCCCTGGGAATAGGGGATCCCTGAGAATAGGAGCTCCCTGGGAATGGGGGATCCCTCAGAATGGAGCTCTGGAGGCTCCCTGGGAATGGAGATTCTGGGAGCTCCCTGGGAATGGAGATTATTCTGGGAGCTCCCTGGGAATGGGGGCTCTGAAGGCTCCCTGGGAATGGGGATCCTGGCAGCTCCCTGGGAGCAGGGGCTGTGGGGCTCCCTGGGAATGGGGCTGTGGCTGCTGGGGTTGGTGGCTGTGACACAGAGCAGACCTGGATCTGTAGTTCACCTGCAGCAGGAGGGATTCATTGGTCCAAGTTGGGGTTTCCATGCCCAAAGACCACAGTTGGTCCATCAGGGTCAGGAGCATCCCTAAACAGGCCAGGCCCCACTGCTGGGGTTGTTTGGAGCCTGTTAATTCCAGCAGAACTGGTAATTTAGAAACTGTTAATTATCATTTCATTCTATCTGTGCTGTTCTGGTCAGCTCAGTGATTTAAACATTTACCAAAAAACCCCACCAAAGGCATGGGTAGACATGGCAGTGAGACAGGAAAAGGGATTATCCCCAATTTCCTTGACCTGAACACTTTTTTGGCATTTAAAGGACTCAAAGCTGCCCCCTCCCGAGGCCCAGCAGGACCTGCATCCTGCACCATTCCCGGTGGGAGCAGCAGTCTGCCAGCCTAGGATCCTGTTAAACATTCCCTGGAGCAGAGCCTGGATCCCCAGCTCTGTGCAGGGCTTGGGGATCCCTCCCTGTCAGTGACAAAGAGAATCAGCTCCCAGGGTGGCTGTCCCTGCCCTGCCAAGCCCAGATCCCACAGAGGGAGGGCTGAGTGTGGATCTCCCTGTGCCTGTGACCCCCCAGGTGCTGAGCTCCTGGGCTGGGTGACAATGTCCCCTCCTCTGCAGCAGTGGGAGTCAGCCCTGGCTGCTCTTCCTGCCTTCGGCTGGCCCAGATCCTGCCTTGCTTCTCCCAAAAGGGCATTTCCCAAATGGTTTCCCATTGGGTGTTGCACGAGAGGCTG
Source organism: Zosterops lateralis (assembly GCF_965231275.1). Taxonomy (NCBI): domain Eukaryota; kingdom Metazoa; phylum Chordata; class Aves; order Passeriformes; family Zosteropidae; genus Zosterops; species Zosterops lateralis. The sequence goes on from NC_139763.1 coordinate 624,323, forward strand.
AGAGAGCTGCAGAGCAGTGACAGGGGCCTGGGGGCACAGGAGCAGCACCTGGGAGGGCACAGCACCCTGATCCAGGCACTTCCATGGGATCATGGAACCACAGAGTGCATTGGGCTGGAAGGATGTTAAAGCTCATCCAGCTCCTGCCGTGGGCAGGGACACCTTCCACTGTCCCAGGCTGCTCCAAGCCCCTTGCCTTGGACACTTCCAGGGATCCAGGGGCAGTCACAGCTGCTCTGGGCCACTCTGGATGATTTAATCCAAGGCAGGGCTGTTGGGGGGAGCAGGAGGGACGAGCAGGAGGGACGAGCAGAAGGGTCTCAGGGTCTGCAGGGCCACGTCCCCTTGTCCCCAGTGCTGCTGGGGAGGGACAGGGACAGGGACAGGTCTGAGGGGGCTCAGGGCAGGGCCAGGGGGAGGCAGAGCCTGGAGGCTTTGGGTAGTGCAGGAGGAGCAGAGGAACCTGCATGTTCCCAGGGCTCTGGGGTTGGATCCCACAGTTTGTGGGATCAGGTGTGCTTGGGGACATTAAAGCTTCAGGGAAAGGAGACCTCCTGCTCTTTGTCATTACCAGTCACCATCAGAATGGAGCTGGACATCTCTGACAGAGCCCTGGCACAGCCCCAGCTGGGCACTGATGGCAGGGAGGTTTGGGACAGTCCCAGGTGACACCTGAGGCCCTCAGCTGGGCCAGGTGTGAGCCTTCAGCCCCGATTTCAGCTTCTTTGCACTTGAGACGTCTCCAGTGAGACATTTCCAGGGAGCACTTGCAGTTCCATCATCCCAGAGGTGGGCAGAGAGCCTGCCCACCCCCTGCCCACCCTCCTGCCCACCCTCCTGCCCCTCTCCTGCCCCTCTCCTGCCCACCCCCTGCCCCCCTCCTGCCCACCCACCTCCCTGCAGGTGATACCCCCCATAGCAAGCACTGGGCACTCCAGTTCCCAAAGCAAGGGAGCCTTTCCCTGTAGGATTTTTTCCCCTTTGTGTACAAACCCTGTCTCAGGAGAGCATTGCTGAGTTTCTGGTGCCCAGGTGTGTTGCAGAGGACCCGTGGTGCTTCTCCCAGTAAATCCCATCTCTCTGTTTCCTGTTCCCTCCTGGCTGCCCCCCCAGATGCAGCCTGGCTTTTCGGGCGCAGGTTCAGCGACCGCTCCTCGCTGTCCTTGGAGGATCAGTCCCTCTGGAAATACCCTGGTTTGGTTCTCTTCAATTATATTTTCATTTTTTTTTTTTTTATTCTACCCTCTGGCCTTTTTCTGGAACTAAAATACATCCACCAATTTTCCATCTTTCTGGCACGGGAACTAATGAATGTGTCTCTCCTCACTGAGCCATCACCACCTGTACTAACCCCGGGAAGAGTCTGGTGGGATGAAGAAGAATCTCAGCTGCAGCTCCCACGTTCTCCTGGGTGCAATTAAGGAATCTGGAGGGTTGGACTCACTCCATTTTTACCCCTGAGGTGGAGATAAAGGACCCAGTGAGGCCAGGAGGAGGTGACAGCATTCCTTATCCCATCCCACCTCCTTCCCTGCTGCCCCATCCCTCCCCACAGGTGCTGCTGGTGCCAGAATTCCCAAATAAACTGAGCAGTGCCACCTCTTAGGGAATCCTGTCCCCCCAGTGGCACAGGGATGGCACACAGGCCATCCTTTGGAAGCCTTCCCTTGGGGAGCATGGCCAAGCCCTGGCTCTCATGGGACAGAGGAGGGGAACGTGCCAGCCTGGTGCAGGGAGGGCTTTTCCTTGGGGGTAATTTGGGGAATGTTGGTAAAACGTGAGTCTGGAGGGAAGTGGAGGGTCTGGGAAGTGAAGTCCCAGCCTGTGCTCCAGGGCTTTTCACAGGGTAAGTCTTGGAGAAGGAGAGCACAAAGGTGGGAAGCGCTGAGTTGGGAAATGAGGGCTGAAACACCAGGAAAAAAACAGGGAATCCTTAGGAAAAAAAAGTGTGGCCCAAGGGAAAAAGAAACCTGTATCAGAAACCCATCACCCCAGTGAGTTACTTTGCAGTCGGCTCCCTGTGAGCCCTCCACAATGAGATTCCCAAATGAGAATTGCAGGTCTGGAGCAGAAAAAAAAAATTCTTGCAATAGCAGGTGGATGGTGTAAAATTCCAGGTTCAGGGATGGGCACTGTAGAGAACAAGGAGCAGTGGGAAAGACTGGGATTCACCTTGGGGCTGTGGAAACAGCCAAGTTGCCAGAATTATTCCTTCTTATTCCTTCTTCCACTGGAAATATGTCCCTGTGGACCCTCCAGTCCTGAGTCATTCTGCCTGAGGGGCCCTGTGTGTCCAGCTGGGAGTTTCCAGAGCAGGGATTGCTGGTTCTTCCATTCCCAAAGGAGCTCTCCTCCTCCTCCATTCCTGAGCTTTCCTGTCTCTGCATCTTTTTAACCCATTTGTACATTAATTTCTTATGCACATAAGAAATCCTGAGCAATCCTGAACACCTTATCAAAGGAGGAACATCTTGTATGGAATGGCAGCCAGGGGATGGAGTAAAGGCAGCCTGGTTGCCTTGGGATGGGGCTGCAGCCCTGGGATCCCATTTCCATGATGGAGGGGAGCATTCCCAAGGCTCCAGGCAGGGGAAGGGGCCTCCCCTGGCTCTGGGGGTGACCCTGGGGGCAGGTGAGGGGCACAGGCAGCTGCTCAGGGATTGCTGGGCTCCAGTTCCAGCCAGGTGTGACCACAGGGCTGAAGACATACCAAGGAGCTTTGAAGGCAGTTCAGGAGCTCTTGCTGGGGTTCCAAACGACATTCCCATGAGGTTCCCCAAACCAAGGGGAATTGGCAACCAGAAGAGAATATTTCTCAGATTGAGAGTCTCTGATCAGTCAGAGTGGTCATGGAACAGGCGGGGAGCAGGTGAGGCCACTCTGGGGCCAGAGTCAGCAGCTCAGGCATGGAGGAATGGGGCATGAATCCCAGAAATCTGGGTTGGGAGGGACCTTAAATCCCACCCAGTGCCACCCCAGCCGTGGCAGGGACACCTCCCACTGTCCCCAATGTCCAGCCTGGCCTTGGGCACTGCCAGGGATCCAGGGGTGGCCACAGCTGCTCTGGGCACCTGTGCCAGGGCCTGCCCTCCCTGCCAGGGAACAATTCCTGCCCAAGATCCTCAGCCCCAATATTTTCAACCAATCAGGGAACTGCCCCATCTCTCTAAGTGTCCAAGGCCAGGTGGGACATTGTGGCTTGGAACAACCTGAGACAGTGTAAAGTGTCCCTGCCCATGGCAGGGGTGGGAAGAGATGAAATTTAGGGTTTCTCCCACCCCAATTCCCTGTATGATTCCATGCTGCTGTGCTTTGCTCCTGCACAGCAGTGTCAGAATGGAGCAGAGCTGAGCTCTGGGAGTGGAGCTTCAGGTGCCAACACGGACCTGCTTGCCTGGGGCTCGTGCTGTGGGCTGTGAAGGTCCCACCCAGGCAGCAGCAGTGGAGCCATGAGGTGTCTGTGAGGGAGGAGTGGCCCTGGCAGTGCCCAGCTCTTGGCTCTCCAGGATGAATCATGCAGGCTCTCTCTGCGTCAGGCAAGATGCTCAGATAAGGTGTTCAGAGGCACCTACATCAGCAGTGTTGGACTTTTTCCATGGGCTGGGCATTAATCCAGCATGTTCAGCACCAGCTTAAAGCTGCTTCTGCATTAAACAGGCCTTAACAGCTGGGACAGTGCTGGTGGCACAGCGACAGTGGGGCGGTGCTGCTGGGGATGGGGCCAGTGGGACAGGGGCTGTGGGGTGGGGATGGTGGGGTGGTGATGGTGCCAGTGGGACAGGGATGGTGATGATGCCAGAAGGACAGGGATGGTGGGATGGTGGTGGTGGGACAGGGATGGTGGGATGGTTCATGGTGCCAGTGGGACAGTGATGGTGGGATGGTGCCAGTGGGACAGGGGCTGTGGGGTGGGGATGGTGGGGATGGTGCCAGTGGGACAGGGGCTGTGGGATGATGATGTGGGATGGTGGTGGTTGGACAGGGGGCCGTGGGATGGTGATGGTGGGATGGTTCATGGTGCCATTGGGACAGGGATGGTGGGATGGTGCCAGCAGGACAGGGATAGTGATGACGCCAGCAGGACAGGGATGGTGATGGTGGGACAGGGATGGTGAGATGGTGCCAGCAGGACAGCGATGGTGACAGTGACAGTGGGACAGAGATGGTGATGGTGCCAGCAGGACAGGGATGGGGATAGTGCCGGCAGGACAGGGATGGTGATGGTGCCAGTGGGACAGGAATGGGGATGGTGCCAGTGAGACTGGGATGATGCCATCAGGACAAGGATGGTGATGGTAGGACAGGGATGGGGATGGTGCCAGTGAGATGGTACCAATGGGACAGGGATGGTGGGATGGTGTTGGCAGGACAGGGATAGTGACGGTGCCAATGGGACAGGGATGGTGGGATGGTGCCAGCAGGACAGGGATGGTGGGGTGGTGCCAGTGGGATGGTGCCAGCAGGACAGGGATGGTGACGGTGCCAATGGGACAGGGATGATGCCATTAGGACCCTGCCATCACCGGCAGAGCCCCCTCTGCCAGGCCATACCCTCACTCCCCCCCGTGTGTCGTTGCAGCTCCGGCCTTGCCCAGCACAGTCCGGCAGCGCCTGGTGGAGCCGCAGCACGGCCACGGATCGCAGAGGTTGGTAGAGAGTCTCGTGCCGGGGCAGCCCGAGGCCGGTCCCGTGGCCCCTGTGCGGGCGGGCCGAGTGTCCCTGCGCCGAATGCACAGCCTCACCTCCGGACAGTCCTTCAGCTCCGACCCGCCCGGCTCCAGCCCATCGCCTGCCTCCACCTCCTCCACCTCCTGCTCCTCATCCACCACCACCGCGCCTGCTCCTGCTTGCCATGTCCACCCTATCTATTACCATCACACCACCTCTTATTTCCTCCAGATGGATTCCATCCCCGACCTGCCCCCTCCTGATGTCACCTCTGGAGTTCGCTGTCGCACTGGGAGCTTTGGGTATATTGCTGTTTCTTTTCTAGCTGCCTCCTGCCTGCCGTGCCTCACAGCTGATGCTTGCTGGGGTGTTCTTTTTCTCTCACATTCCTCCTGCCCTTTTCTTCCGGGCTTTTTTTTCCATGATTTTTCCGCTTTTGTTCCTTCCGCTGCTCTCCCGAGCTGCTGGAGCCTCTGAGGAGGATTCCATGGGCCATCCCCATGCCCACGAGCTCAGTGGGGGCATTCCCAGGGGGCTCTGCTGTTGTTTCACTGTAGCTGAGCAAATGAGAATTCCCAGGTGCTCAGCATCCCCTAAACAAGGGGGTGTGAGGAGGTAACAGAACTGATCACCAAACCCCACCTGGTTTAAAGCCTGGGCCTCCTTGGGGTCCTCACAAGTGAATTGCAAAGGGAACATGATGGGTGGGGACCACGAGGCAGCAGCTGGAGAAATTTGGGCTGGTTTTCAGAGGTGCCAGAGTGGCAGTTCAGGGATGTGTTCTGCAGTGACTCTGCCTCTGGTCTGGTAGGGATGAGGAGTGGGGGTGTTTTGGCTAAGGAATATCTGAGGAGGGGAGTTGGAGCTGCTTTTGTTGGCTTTAGCTTGGTCCCTTTCAGTTGGCTCTTTGGAGAGCTGGCACACCCTAGGGACTGGTTATCCTCCATCCCTAAATCCCAGCGCTGTCCCAGTTCACTGTGCTGGTGACAGGGAGGAGCAGGAATCCTGCCTGGTGCTCCAGGGGCCCTGACAGGAATCTGTGTGTCCCAAGCACAGGGTCAGCTTCCTCAGGTGCCTTTTACCTGAGAGAGATCCCTTATCCTCATCCCCTGGGATCATGGATGCAGCCAGTCCTGAGGTGTTGTGGGGGATCCCCCAGGGATCAGGGGCAGTGGGAAGGCTGTGATGGACCAGGGAATCCAGGTGGCCCTGGACAGCTCATTCCATCTCTGTTCCATGCTTTCTCCATGGCAAAATTAAAAACAGTCTCACAATCCTCGGTACTGGGGAGCAGACTGCTGGGAGAAGGCTGGAAGTCCCTGGGTGAGGCAGAGGATGGGGGAAATGTCCTTCCACCATTCCCAGGCAGGGAAACATTCCCAGTCACCACATCTCCACCCATCCCAGCACGTTGTGCCATTATCCCCTGACCTGTGGGTCCCTCTGCCCTCCAGTGCTGGGATCTCTCCTGGCCTTGTTCACAGTCTCTGGTTTGGATGTTCCTCCCTGCCCTGTGTGTCAAAGCTGAGCAGCCCCAGGCACATTCTGGAGTCTGGAATGCCAAGGGGAAAATTCCTGCACCTGCTCCACAATGGAGAATTAAAGAGCAGCATCTCAGTTAATTCAGTAATGGTTGGTTGGGGATGATGAGAAGCAGTGTAATTAATTAACTCCTCTCAGTGGGAGCTCAACTGCAGCTGTCCCATTTTGACTGGTAAAAGCTGGGAATGCTGCTGGTCCCTGCTGCCATTGCCTCCCTGACTCTGCAGGAGGGAGGGCTCATCCTGGCAGCCTGGGGCTTGTGTCCCGTGTCCAAAATAGCTGTTTAAATGTGATTTATTTCCACCTGTGATGGCTGTGGCACATGGAATTCCTGCTTAGGACAAAGCCTGAGTCCCTGCAGACCCCCTGAGAGTGGCAGAGGGAAACAGGATCCAGTGTGAGGACCCCAGGGAGGGAAGGGGATGATGCCAGAGGTCCTTAAGAGGACAAAAAGTGGGGCCTCCCCTGGTCAGAGCCCAGCTGGTCACCACTGGGTGCCAGCAGGAGCGTCCTCTCCCTGCTCCCAGGTCACAACCTGGTCAGTGATGCAGGAGAATCCATAGAGTCAGAACCTCCCACCTGGGATTTGCTCCAGCTGCACCACAGCAGGGAACTCCCCCCCACCTCATCCATCCCTGCTCAGCCCAGCAGCAAAATGAGGAGTTGTGTGCCCAGAGCCGTGGGTTTGTCCCTGTTAATTGTTTTATCCAACTGCATCATGAGCAGATCCTGCTTTGATGCATCCCCCAAAGCGCCGCTGCCGGGCCCACGGATCGCTGCTCCTCCTTGACATCCCCGAGGCCTTTCCATCCATCCCTCCCTCCCTCCCTCCTGGGGAGGCTCAGACAGGCCTTCCAGGGAGTCACTCCAAGGACCAGAGCAGACCCCCAAAGATTGCTGGCCCCCCTGCTGCTGGGGGCTGCTGGAGCTCGCTGGGCTCTCCCACATCCAGCAGGTGCCAAGGCTGGGCAGAGCTCACAGGGGACAAACATCTCCAAGGAGCTGCCCCCACCCCGAGCAAGGCTGGGGATCACTGTCTCCGGAATCCTGCCGGGGTTATCCCAGCAGGGAAACACTCCCTCAACTCCTCACTCTTTGCTTCTCTTTTGCAATTGGCTTCAGAGGATCCGGCGCCAATAAGGTCAGAGCGGTTCCGGGCCCGAGGCGGCTGCGGGATCTGGGGGGGAGAGGGGCTGGAGTGGAGGGGCTGTGTGTGGACTGTGCACGGAGGTTTCTGCTGCCAGTGCCTGCCTCAGGTGGAGACAAACCATGGAGATGGGAGTGTAGCACCAAATCCCCGTGCCCAGCCCCTTCTCCAAGCAGGAAGGGAGGCGGCAGCCAAAGCTCAGGGAAGGGAGAGGGTCAGGAATGCAGGGAAATGAGTAACTCACAGCTCTCAAAGGGTGGAAGGGAGGAAGCTGCTCTTGGGTTTGTGCTGAGGCTGTGCCAAGCTCAGCCCCACAGCAAATTGGGGAATTGGGTTTGTGCTGAGGCTGTGCCAAGCTCAGCCCCACAGCAAATTGGGGAATTGGCCTTAAGAAAAGCCTTGGTGCTACATGCACAGAGCCCAGCAGCCAGGGGTGCTCCAGGAGCCAGACACAGAGGGGTGAGGCAGCGAGGGCTCTGTGCCTGCTGGAGCACACCCAAGGCACCTCCTGGGCCAGGCTGGACCCAGAGAAATCCCTCATGGGCTGCAGGGCTGGGGAAAAAGTAGGTGTTTGTTCTCCATCCTCCTCCTGCTCCTCCCCTGCTGCTCCTCCACTCCCAGGCTTCCTGTCCTCCAGGCTTTCCTTATTCCATGCTTTGCTCTCTGCTTCTTTTGTTTGCCATCCCCATCTCCTCACCCTCCCTCCCTCCCTCCCGGCTCGGGTGGATCCTGGTGGGGTGGGAGGAAGCACAGGAGGGAACAGATCCATCCTGCCTCGGGCAGGTGAGTGCTGGCAGGGTCGCTGTGGAGGTGGTAGGAGTGCCTGGATCCATGGAAAAGAGCAGGGAGCACTGCTGGCAGGGAGGAAGGCTCAGGCTGCCAGGTGTTTCCCTGTCCAGGTGCTGCTCTGTGGTTTCCAGAAGGGCTCAGTTGTCAGAGACTCTTCCTGCTCCACAGAAACACTTCCTCTGATCCTTTCCTGGGATCCCATCGAGGCCAGCCACGTCCTGGGATAGCTTTTCCTCTTGAAAATGTGCTGTAACAGTTCAGGAGCATAATCCTCATGGAAATCAGTGGGATACAGGCCAGGCCTTGGCTGAGCTTCATCCACGATGGTGGCAGTGTCCTGGGAATGCTCTCTCCTCCCTCTTGTCCTGGCATGGACTCAGGAGTGTCCTCTCTGTCCAGCCAGTGTGATCCCAGGAATCCTGTCCCTCCTGCTGTGCACTTCCTTGTGGGAACCAGCAGGAAAAGGCTCGTTTGGAGCTGAAGAAAACCCCACAAGCTCCTGGCCATTGGTGTTCAGCTCCCAAGATCAGCCCGTGGGTGCCACAGGAGGAGTGCAGGAGGTGCCTGTGCCAGGTGTCCCTTGGATTGTTCCTGGCATGGTGGGTGTGTCCTGTGTGCCAGGATGTCACCAGCTCTTCCCTGTGTCCTTCAGGAATAGATTCCTGAGTTACAGCTGGAGAGATTGTGTCTGAGCAGGGTTAGCTCAGACCACTGGAATATTTGGGAATTTTGTGCTCTTGGGCATCAGCTCCTTCAGCCCCCCTGGATGAGCCCAGAGGGATGAACTGGGGCTCCAGTGAGGTGGAATCCATGTGGTGCCTCCAGTCCAGGATCCCAGAGAACCAGGAATGGGGACACAGACCCCCCCCAGCCCCTGTGCTGCGGAGAGAGCAGTGCCAGGAGGTGACACAGTGGCCGTGGTGTCACCAAGGCCCTGCCCTGGCTGCTGCTGTCCCCTCTCCTGCCATGGGGGACCAGCTGTCCTGGGATCAGGTTCCCAGTGTCTGTTCTCCGGTAGGAAAATCCTCCTGGAGCAGAGCATGGCTCTCCATCTGCTGTCATCACTGTCCCCACACGCTGCCAGTGCTGCAGGAGGGCTCTGGTCCTGGCTGGAGTGAAACCTGCAGGAGAGGGAACAGCTCTCAGAGCCCAGCAAGGAACACTCACCCTCCTCACACATCCTTGAAGTCTCCTCAGTGGAAAAAAAAATCCATTTTTTGCTGCTCTCTTGCTGTTTTAAAGGATTTATATCACTCACCCTGACCCTGTGGGATTGTGCCAGCCAGAAGGGCTGGGTTGGATCTCCTGGAAAAGAAGATTTTTTTGGTGGAGTTGGGACACTGACTGTGAAGGTGTTGCTGTGCCTCCATCCCCAGGCAGGGCACGCTGGGTCCCTCAGGGCTCTCCCACCTCCTCCATGGCCCGAGTCTGGAGCCAGCACTGCATTCCTGCCAGGATTGACCCTGCCTGTCCCTGATCCTGGCTCTGACCAGCCCCATTCCCGTGCCAAGGTCCTGCCCCCCAGCCTGGCTCCTTCTCCTGGCTCTGCTGGGACCCAGCACTGGCCACTCCTGGCACTGGGCTGCTGCCAACCCCTGCAGCCAAAGTCTGCTTTGTTTTCCTAGAAAAGGGGCACTTCCCAGGGATTTGTGGAGGAAATAAACCTCTGGAAGTGGCTGTTCTGCCGTGGCAGCCCCTCAGCAAGGGCTCAGCATGTGCAGGTGGGGGCTGCTGCCACCTTCCCTGGGAGAGGAGTGTCCAGGCAGGAATTCCCAGCAGGAATTCCCCTTTGCAGGTGTGCTGAGCCATGAGGGAGAAACATTTGGGAAAAGTAAGAGATTCCTGGAGTGTGAGGCTGTGATGGCGGTGACATTCCACCTGCAGGCAGTGGCAGCATCCCGAGGTGTCCCAGCCCAGGTGTGTGGGTGTGTCCATGTTTTGGGAGCCAGCTCCAATATTTCATGTCCTGCTGTTCCCAAGGCCCAGTTTTCCCAGTTATCCCAGTGACAGTGTCATCCATGGCAGTTGTGTCCCCTGGAGGAGTTTGGTGGCTCCACACGAGGGATCCATGGAATTGTGTCCCCTGGAGGGGATTGGTGGCTCCACATAAGGGATCCATGGAATTGTGTCCCCTGGAGGAGTTTGGTGGCTCCACATGAGAGATCCATGGAATTGTGTCCCCTGGAGGGGTTTGGAGGCTCCACACGAGGGATTCATGGCAGTTGTGTCCCTTGGAGGGGCTCCACATGAGGGATCCATGGAATTGTGTCCCCTGGAGGGGCTCCACATGTGGAATACATGGAATTGTGTCCCCTGGAGGGGCTCCAGCTGCTCTCTCAGAACAGTCTGGGATTTTCACCATCCGGATTGTTCCACTCTCCTGGGATGGGCTCCGAGGACAAGGCCAATGCCAGCAGTGCCCAGGGAGGGCTCTTTGCTGCTGGGGAAGAGAAGAGCTGAGGTGTTCTCCAGGGCTGAGTCCCAGCCACCCACGGGGTCTCACATTACCCTTTTCCTCTGTGCATTCCTGTGGAGCTCCTGAACGAGGGCCCGGCTTCATTCCATGGATTTTGTTAAAGAAACTTGTTCCAGTTTGAGGAGAAGGTTCTGGGCCTGTCCCATGCCAGGACTGCAGCAGGTGCCATCACTGCAGGGGGGAATGGCTTCCCCAGAGACCAGGATTGGGACCAGAGCTGGGAAACATCCTCAGTGACAGGGACACCGGGATCCAGAGCAGCCCCACACTCTGCAGGGACACAGGGCTGGGGGCACACACTGCAGGGAAGGGATGGGGCAGCCAGAGGCACCTGGACAGGCTGCAGAGCTGGGACTGTGCCAGCCCCATGGAGCTGAGCCAGGAGCACGGGCAAGGCCCTGCCCCTGTGTGGGGACAACCCCAGCACAAACACAGCCTGGGGAGAAGGAGCTGGGGATTGGTGGGAGAAGCTCCACAGGCCCTGGCCATGAGCACTGGGACCTGAAATCCCTGTGTCCTGGGCTGATCCCACAGTGGGGGCAGCAGGGAAGGGATGGGGATTGTGCCCCCCTGTCCTGCTCAGGTGAGACCCCACCTGCAGAGCTGCCCCAGCCCCGGGGCCCAGCACAGGGAGGAGCTGGAGCTGCTGGAGAGAGCCCAGAGGAGCCACTGGGGTGCTCTGAGGGCTGGAGCCCCTCTGGAGCCAGGCTGGGAGAGCTGGGGGTGCTCCCCTGGAGAGGAGAAGCTCCAGGGAGAGCTCAGAGCACCTCAAGGGGCTCCAGGAGAGCTGGAGAGGGACTGGGGACAAGGGATGGAGGGACAGGACACAGGGAATGGCTTCAGAGTAGGATTTGATGGGATCTGGGGCAGGAATTGTTCCCTGGAATAGAATTCCTAGATTTGCTGTGGCTGCCCCTGCATCCCTGGCAGTGCCCAAGGCCAGGCTGGACATTGGGAACAGTGGGAGGTGTCCCTGCCATGGCAGGGTTGGCTCTGGGTGGTCCTCAAGGCACCTTCTCACCCAAACCATCCCATGATTCCTGAACATCTCCCCAGCTCTGCCTGGTCCCAGCTCTGTTGAGGTTTCCCCTTGTCCTGCTGGTCTGTTCAGCTCCCTCCAGGCTGATGTTGCTGGTGGCACTGCAGGGGATGGTCTGGGGCTCCACTGCAGGCTCAGTGATGACCCCTGTGCAGGGCTCTGTGCCAGGATCAGAGCTCAGGGGGGCTCCAGGACAAGGGACAGGGGACAGCTCAGCACCTCCCACCTCCTCTCACCCGCTTTGGCTCCTCTTTCCTTTAGCTCCTTTCCTTTCCATTGGCTCCCATTCCTCACCCCCATCCTGTGCCTGGGCAGGGCAGGACCCCCACCCCAGCCCACCCCAGCCCATCCCATCCCGGGGGACCCTTGGGCAGCTCCGGGGGGTTCCTGAGGGATCCCTGGGCAGCTCCGGGGGGTTTCCGGGGGGTCCCTGGGCAGCTCCGGGGGGTTCCTGGGGCAGCTCCGGGGGGTCCCTGGGCAGCACCGGTGGTCCCCAGGCCATGGGGCAGAGCAGCCAGGCCCAGAGCCGGGCAGAGCGAGCTGTGACTTGTCATTTCCCCCGTCCTGCCCCTCTCGGCCCCGTTGGCCATCACAGGCGGGCACAGGCTGGGCACAAAGCGGGGTCACCGCAGGCACAGGCCGGGCACGGCTCGGGGCGGGGGCCGGGGGCGCACACGGATGTGGCGAGGGCTGAGGGACCCTCGGGGGACACACCGGGATTGGGGAGAGCTGGGGGCACTCCCAGAACCCGCTGGGATCCAGGGGAGGGAGGGATGAGCCTCCAGCGTCCTGTGTCTCCACCAGGTGCTCGGGGTGGGCTCTGAGCGCACAGAGAGGGCACAGGGTGGGCAGAGGCCGGGACAGGGTGGGCAGGGGGTCCCCGGGGGTCCCCTCAGCCCTTCCCGCCCCATCCGTGTGTGCGGGGCCGGGCCGGGCTCCGGGCACTGACCCCCCTTTTCTCTCTCTCCACCGCAGAGATTTAACTCGCTGCGACTCCGACTCGTCCATCCCGCAGCTGAGCGAGCAGCAGCGTGTCCCCAGCTGTGCGGGCCGGCTCCTGGCCGCCCGGCCGGCCCTGCTGAGCCGCTCCATGGAGGAGGCTGTGCCCGCGGCCCCCAACGGCGGCGGCCGGCCCGGGGAGCCCCCGGCCCCCTGCCCGGAGCGGCCCCCCGAGAGCCCCATGGCGATGAAGAAGATGATGATGCTGAACCACGGGCTGGAGAAGTGCTCCAGCCTGGCGGAGATGAGCCACACGAAGCACAGCCACTCGGATTCGTCCCGCTCTCACAGCCCCAGCTCCACCGAGGCCGACACCCCCTCCCCCAGCTCTGAGGGCCGGCCCAGGAACACCCGCATCCCGCAGCTGGCCGCCAAGAAGAGCCCGGGGGACGAGGACAGCAGCCTGACGGCCGACGAGGTCGATCTCGGCGGTCAGAGCAAGAAAAAGTTCCCCCTAAAGATCTTCAAGAAGCCCAAGAAGTAAGAGGAGGATCCCCCCCATCCATCACCATCGCCACCACCCCCGGACGTGCCCCCCGAGCCGCCCCCAGCGCCGCCCCGGGAGGAGCTATTTAAACTTATTTATTTCCTCATCTCCGAGACGAAAAAGCGCCGGCTCTGCCCGGGAGAAAGAGCCTGCCCTGGCCTCCCTCCCCTCCCCTCCCCTGGGAGCGCTGCGGTCCCGGCTTTGCTGTGCATGGCTTCAGTTACTCTGCTGCGCTCAGCCACGCCGCCTCGCCTTGGGTTTCAATGTGCTTTTAGGGTTTTTTTATTATTTTTTATTATTAATTTGTTTTTCCTGCCTCCTCCGACTTTTGCACAGGCTGATGGAGGGCTCGGGGCGGCCCCCGGGGTGACTCAGCCGCTTCTTCCCTCGTTTCCCCCAAATCCCTTTGGCTGCGCCCCCAGGAAGGGGCAGGGGGGAATCTGCCCTGGCCGGTACTTGAGTGTCCCCCTGTCCCCCCTGTCCCCCTGTCCCCCTGTCCCCCTGTGTCCCCCTGTCCCCGTGTCCCCTGTCCCCCCTGTCCCCCTGTCCTCCTGTCCCCCCTGTCCCCCCTGTCCCCTGTCCCCCTGTCCCCTGTCCCCCTGTCCCCGTGTCCCCCTGTCCCCCTGTCCCCTGTCCCCCTGTCCCCGTGTCCCCCTGTCCCCCTGTCCCCTGTCCTCCTGTCCCCCTGTCCCCGTGTCCCCTGTCCCCCCTGTCCCCGTGTCCCCTGTCCCCCCTGTCCCCTGTCCCCCTTGTCCCCTGTCCCCGTGTCCCCCCTGTCCCCGTGTCCCCTGTCCCCCCTGTCCCCCCGTCCCCCCGTCCCCCCTGTCCCCTGTCCCCCCGTCCCCTTGTCCCCGTGTCCCCTGTCCCCCCTGTCCCCCCGTCCCCCCGTCCCCCCTGTCCCCTGTCCCCCCGTCCCCTTGTCCCCGTGTTCCCCCTGTCCCCCTGTCCCCGTGTCCCCTGTCCCCCTGTCCTGGCTGGGCAGGGCCGGAGGAGGGACCAGGACACTGCGGGGCTCTCCAGGGCAGGGGACAGGCCGTGCCTGGGTGGCAGGACCGGGACAGAGCCCTCCCTGCCCTGGGGCAGGTCAGGGACACGGGGGCTCATCCGGGCAGGGTCTCCTTGTCCAGTGTCCCCTTGTCCCGGGTGTCACACGGGCAGTGTCCCCTTGTCCCGGGTGTCACACGGGCAGTGTCCCCTTGTCCTGGGTGTCACACGGGCAGTGTCCGCTTGTCCCGGGTGTCACACAGGCAGTGTCCCCTCGCCCTGGGTGTCACACGGGCAGTGTCCCCTTGTCCCGGGGCTCACAGAGGCGGTGTCCCCTCGCCCAGTGTCCCCTTGCCCCGGCCTCAGCCCGTCCCGAGCCGCCCCCGGGGGCTCTCCAGTCCTCCCCCTGCACACTGAGGGTCACGTCCTGCTGCTCACAGCCCCCGGCTCACCTCGGGCTGTCCCTGTCACAGCCCTGGCCACTGAGGGGTCCCCTCTCGGGGCAGCGACTGCGGCTGAGTCCCCTCCCTGAGGGCTGAGCCTGGCCCGAGGGGTGAGACCTGCCCTGTCCCTGGGTCCTGCCCCGTCCCTGGGTCCTGCCCCGTCCCTGGATCCTGCCCCGTCTCTGGATCCTGCCCCATCCCTGGATCCTGCCCCGTCCCTGGATCCTGCCACACCCCTGGATCCTGCCCCGTCCCTGGATCCTGCCCCGTCCCTGGATCCTGCCCCATCCCCAGGGATGATCCCTGCCCCATCCCTGGTCCCTGCCCCATCCCTGCCCCCCGCCCCATCCCCAGGGCTGAGCCTTGCTCTGTTCCCTCGCCCCCCTCTCCCAGCTCCTCCAGGAGCCTCCCCCAGCCCCGGGGCTGCCGGGGGACCCCCCAAGCCCCCTCCCACCCCACTGGAGGCGGTTCCCTGGCACCACACGACCCCCCCTGTCCTCAGCACCCCTGTGTCCCCAGCCCACCATCCCACACATCCTGGGGGCTGCTCTGCCGGGGCAGAGGAGGATGCACAACGTGGGGAGGAGGAGGAGGCCAGGCTGGATGCCAAGAGGCCCCGGGGCCTTGCTTTATGCCAGAGTAATATATTCGTGTCTTGACAATTCAGGAAGGGCTACAAAGGTGTTTTTTTTGTTCCGTAGGTGAGAGTTAAACAATTTCACTGTTGCTTTGGGATAAGTTAAAAATTCCTCTCAATGACTTTTTAAGTGCCTGCATTTCCCTGGGGACGGGGGGGACGCGCTCGGCCCCGCAGCTGGGGACCCCAATTCTGTGGGTACCCCGATTCTGTGGGTACCCCAATTCTGTGGGTACACTGGTTCATGGGCACCCCGATTCCATGGGCACCCCGATTCTGTGGACACCCCTGTTTGTGGGCAGCCCAGTTCATGGGCACCCTGGTTTGTGGGTACCCCAATTCTGTGGGGACCCTAGTTCTGTGGGTTCCTCGGTTCTGTGGGTTCCTCGGTTCTGTGGGTACACTGGTTCATGGGCACCCTAGAGTTCATGGGTACCCCGGTTCTGTGGGCACCTCGGTTTTGTGGGTACACTGGTTTGTGGGCACCCCAATTCTGTGGAGACCCCAATTCGTGGGCACCCCAATTCTGTGGGCACCCCAGTTCATGGGTACCCTGGTTTGTGGGTACCCCAGTTCCGTGGGCATTCTGGTTCTGTGGAGACCCCAGTTTCATGGGTACCCCGATTCTGTGGGCACCCCAATTCCGTGGCACCCCAGTTCTGTGGGTACACTGGTTCGTGGGCACCCCAATTCTGTGGGTACCCCAGTTCTGTGGGGACTCCGGTTCTGTGGTTACCCCGATTCCATGGGCACCCTGGTTCTGTGGGCACCCCAGTTCATGGGCACCCCAATTCTGTGGGCACCCCAATTCCACGGGCAGGGCCCCCCGGGATCGGGGCCGGCGGGGTCGGGGCCGGAGCTGCTGGTGGTGTCGGAGACCTGTGGATGCTTCTGGAGAAGGGGTTGGGGATCCACCACGTGGCAACTGTTGACGCATCTGCCAACTCTTGATTTAAGGTGGTTTTTTTCGGTTTTTTTGGGTTTTTTTGTCATTTCATAAAACTTTTCAATCCAATAAAGCATGTAGTCTATTTTACGAGCCGCTGGCTGCTGCTCCCTTCTTGCAGCCCTTCCCCAGGCCTGCAGCACAGTGGGATTGGGGCCTTGGGTATGGCTGGGGAGGTGTTCAGTGGGGACACAGCTCAGTGGGGACACAGGGACACCCCTGTCCCCCCTGCCATCGTCCTGTCCATGGGAACTGGATCACAGCTCCACAGTGGGCTGGATCCACCCCACAGGGGTCATCCTGTCATTGTCACTGCCCTGGGGACACTGCTGGCAGTGGGGACAGGGACAGGTGACACCCCAAACTGCCCCAAGGGATGGGACAATTCCCTGGGCAGTGGGGACAGGGACAGGTGACACCCCACACTCCCTGGGCAGCAGGTCCTGCTCAGAGTCCCCAGGAACACCTCGGAGGTGCAGGACGTTTCCAGGACATTTCCAGGAAAAAGGATGAAATAGACTCTGGGATCAGTGGCGGGATGTGGGTGGTGATGACCCAAAGGGAGAGCCAGCAGCCACCCCATGGGATGTGCCCCCAGCAGATCCCAGTGTTTCCTCTCCTGTGCACTGACATCTCACCTCCACACACCTGGTCTCACCAACACCCTCGTGGAAGAGAGTCTGCAGCCTCAATATATTTACACTGGAAAACCACATTTTCCAGAGGGGAAATCAATGTCTCCCTGAGCCTTCCCAAGCCTCTCCAGGTGACACAGCTCCCCCCACAGCCCCCGGGGCTGGCTCTTTGTTAGCCTGGCACTCATTAACACTAATTAATACTAATTAACACTCATTAGGGCCGGCTGCCTCCACCCTGTGCACCCAGGGAATGTCCAGCGGGCGGGGGGCCCTGGGGTGTGGGAGCAGGGATAAATTCTCTATTTCCCTGTGGGAACAGGGATAAAGTCTCAATTTTCTTTAGAGAACAGGGAATAAAGTCTCCATTTCCCTGGGGGAACAGGGAGAAAATCTCCATTTCCCTATGGGAACAAGGATAAAGTCTCTATTTCCTTGGGAGAACAAGGATAAAGTCCCCATTTCCCTGTTGGAACAGGGATAGAATCTCCCTTTCCCTGGGGAAACGGGGATAAAGTCTCTATTTCCCTGGGAGAACAGGGATAAAATCCATTTCCTTGTGGGAACAGGGATAAATTCCTCATTTCCCTGGGAGAACAAGGGATAAAGTCCATTTCCCTGGGAAAACAGGGATAAAATCCCCATTTCCCTGTGTCCTCTGTGTGTGTGCTCTCCAAGTAGTGCATTTTTTATCCTATTTTCAGCCAATTAGGTACTTAAACAAGTTTTCTATATTCTTACTGGGCCAATCCTAAATTCAGATTGATGTGCAAAGGCAGAAACAAACTCTTACACAAATTCTACCTGTATATTTTCTATCTGTTCCATCTAGCAGGGCTCCATTGGTTGTGTTATGACTAGAATTTAATTAATGTTACTTGAACTTTAAACCAGCTTTTACGGCTCCTCTCACTACCCAATACAGGCACTTAAAATCCTCTATTTAAAACCAAATTTGCATTTCCACCTCATACCTGTGTGGCCCCAAACACCCACCAGCTGCTCCCCCTGTTCCTGCTGCCACAACAGGGCTGTGAAAAATGCCTGGTCACTTCTGGTAAAATTTAAAAAGTTTAATAATAATTAAAAAAATAAGACAATAAGAGACATAAGAAAGCAAAATTACAGACAGTGCTTGGTGTTTTCACCCCAGGCACAGCTTGCTAACAAAATACCTTTACAATACCTGACAATATTCCTTTAAATCTTAGAGGTTGTTGCATATTCATAAATTTCATACATTGATTTAAAGATTCCTTTTGACTTTGGGTGTTTCTGGTAAATTGCAACTTTTCTCCCCCCCCCTATTCTTTCTTGCACATAAATTTTTCGTGGCTCCACAAAGTCACAAATCTTTTGATAATAAAGGCAATAAATTCTTCTTTTTGGAATCCTCAGTGTCCTTGCTGTTATCTTTGATCAGAAAGGATGATGTGAAGAATTTCTTAACTGTCTTTCCCATTTATTGAGACAGTTCAGATGTCACTAAAAGCATCTTACATCACAGAGTTTCTATTTTAATATTATGCTATAGCCTAAAAAAATATTTATCACACTATATATTATTAAAAATCACAAATATATTATTAAAAATATATATTATTACAGCATAACTGTCTAACATAACACGCATAGTATTCATTTTAATATTTGCCAAAACCATATAATATAATATAATATTATATTATATAATATAATATAATATAAATAATATAATATATTAGTAATAATAATATTACTAATTGCTAATAATAATAATAATTACTAATAATAGTAATAGTAATATATATTATATTAGTAATTAGTAATAATAATATATGTATATGTAAATAAATATGTATTTATGTGTTTATATATATATGTAAATATAGATGTAATAATATAATATAATATGTATTTATAACAGGGTGAGTAAAACTCAGAGAAGAAGAACTTAGGGCAAATATCTGTGAGTGCAGCTTGGGCTCCAACCAAATGCCAAAAAATGCCATTTGGGATTATTTCCCTCTATGGGCCCTTTTCCAATAAAATAGAGGCACCACCCCAACATTATTCCCATTTTCTGCTCAGTTCCAACCATTCCCTGGAGGCTCTTTGGGCTCTCTCTGAGCAGGACCAGGGTGGTCAATAAAGCATCTCCCACACCCCCAGCAGGTGATTCCACACAGGGAAAGAGTTTCAGTTTATCTCTGACATTTTAGGGAATTTACCTGGAAACTTGGAGACCTTTCTCCTTGGGATTGGGGTTGGGGTTGGGGTTGGGGATTGGGGTAGGGATTGGGGTTGGGATTGGGGTTGGGATAAGGATTGGGATTGGGATGGGGATGGGGATTGGGGTTGGGATTGGGGTTAGGGTTGGGATTGGGGTTGGGAATGGAGTTGGGATTGGGGTTGGGGTTGGGGTCGGGGTTGGGGTTGGGGTTAGGATTGGGATCGGGATTTGGGTTGGGGTTGGGGTTGGGGTTAGGATTGGGATCGGGATTTGGGTTGGGGTTGGGGTTAGGATTGGGATCGGGATTGGGGTTGGGATTGGGATTGGGATTGGGATTGGGATTGGGGTTGGGGTTGGGGTTGGGACTGGGATTGGGATTGGCTCAGCACCAGCACAGGGACACGGATTGGGCTCCAAAGATGTAACTCAGAGTCTGTTGTTCATCTCCTTGTGCCAAGGGCCAAAAAGCCCACCAAGGATATAAAGTCCTAAAGAGAGAGAACAAAGGAGCTCCAGGTTGTTTGAGGTGTGTTGGCAAAGTGCAGGAGGTTTCTCAGGCACCTCTGTGCGGTTCATTATTTGTTTTCTGTAATGTTTTGTTATTTTTTCATTGTTTCATTATTAAACCTTCTGATTTACAAAAACACCTCGGAGGAGCAGCTCTGCTGGAATTAATTTATAGTCCCTTTTCTGCCAGGCTGGACCTCAGAGTGTGGGTCAAACCCACAACCAGGTGCCTTGGGGACCTTCCCAACCCTTCTGGGGGAGAGAAACCCCAGTGGGATCTGCCTTGGAACCAACATCATCACCTTGGGAGGGACAGGGGCCCATCCACAGGCCATAAAAACCTCAATTTCCAGCCCCTCCGAGCCCTGGGGTTGAATTATTAAAAAACTATGGATATTGATCTAATACCAATATCCAACTATGACAGACAAAGACTCTCTAACAGTTTAAAGTTAGAAAGTGTCTGTTTATTTATGTTTATTACGACGCCAGACAGGGCATTTGGGGCTCCCAAATACACACCTCAATCCACAGATGGTCACAGGGGCTTTTATGTCCAGGAGTATTGAACACCCAAAACACAAATGCACATTCATAACTATGGTACATCCCATTCCCCGCCCCGTATGGTAATTAGCCCAAAAAGCCATCAAGCATGGGGAGTTTGTTCTTTAAAATGGGTCAGTGGTCTTTTTATGGGGTGGGGTCCCGAAATGATGAAGTAAGATGGGTCTTCCTCCCTTGACTTTTTAACCTTTAGTGTTCGTGACAGCTGAATCCTGTTTTTTCCAGGACTGTTTGATTTATGATTGTATTGTATCCATGGGGTCTATTGATTATTCAGGATGCAAAAGCCTGGTTTGACAGGTTCTGTGATTTATCAGTTCCTTCCATGATTTATCAGTTCCTTCCATGATTTATCAGTTCTTTCTATGATTTATCAGTTCCTTTCATGATTTATCAGTTTCTTCCATGATTTATCAGTTCCTTCAGTGATTTATCAGTTCCTTCAATGATTTATCAGTTCCTTCCCTGATTTATCAGTTTTTTCCATTATTTATCAGTTCCTTCAATGATTTATCAGTTCCTTCCATGATTTATCAGTTCCTTCAATGATTTATCAGTTCCATCCATGATTTATCAGTTCCTTCAGTCCGGCTCCTGTTAACAAAAAGGGAAGTCCCGGCTACATTATCTCAGCACTATCTATTTTGACTAAAAAGTCTTTAATTCTTTTAAATCAATGCTTCAGGGTGTCTCTCTGAGCCCTGGGGTGTCTCTCTGAGCCTCCCAGGACCAGCCTCAGCCCCAGGTTCATTGCTGATGACTCACTTTGGTGGTTCACTGCTCTCTCCTGGAGCAAACCCAACATCTGGGCTGTGGTGCCACATCTGGCTGTGACTCCTGTTCCCCTCAATGTGGGATCAGCCCAGCCCAGCCCTGCAGGAAGGTGGGACCTGGGGAAAGAGGCACCTCAGAGGCTGCAAACACAGACAGGAGATGTTTTCCTGCCCCTCTGAGACACCCAGGGCAGGATTGGAGAGGAACTGGTGGAGTTTGGGGTTGGATTCTGCACAGGAGCCTCAGCGGTGCCCTGGGGCTGCCCCTGAGCTCTGACAGGACTCATCTATGGAATGGTTTGGGTTGGGAGGGATCCTAAATCCCACCCCCTGCCATGGCAGGGACACCTCCCACTGTCCCCAATGTCCAACCTGGCCTTGGGCACTGCCAGGGATCCAGGGGCAGCCACAGCAAATCTGGGAATTCCATCCCAGGGAACAATTCCTGCCCTCCTGCACTTTAAGGCCACTGTCCCCTGTCCTATCACTTTCTGCCAATATAAAAAGTTTCTCTCCCTCCTTTTTTAGCCCCTTTAGGTGCTCTGAGCTCTCCCTGGAGCTTCTCCTCTCCAGGTGAGCACCCCCAGCCTGGCTCCAGCCCTGTGGCTGCTCTGGATCTCTCCAGGTGCTGTTGTTGGTGTTTCAGGGCTGGAGCAGCTCTGCAGGTGCAGCTTTGCTGCTTTTGAATTTGGGAGAGAACTTTGTGTAATTTCAGCTCTTTCCCTGCACCGCGGGAGCCTCAGGTTGTTCCTGTGTTCCTTGGACACCTCCAGGGACGGGGACTCCACCGCCTCTCTGGGCAGTGGGATCCAAAGTTTAATCACACATAACCCTGGGCTTTGATTTAGAATAATTAAAATTAACACAGTTGTTGTTTTGGCGTTCTCTGACGAGGGTATTTTGTCCCTTCGCGGTCCCCGTCTTTGGCGCCCTCGGCCCGGCCCGTCCCTCCGGCCCCGCCCCCGGCGGGGAGGGGGGAGTGCTGCCGCCGCCATCTTTGAATCGGGCAGGACCCGCCGTGTTCCCCGGCGGGGCAGCGATTCCCGGGGGGAAAACCGGGGAGAAAACCGGGATGAGGGGCGGGATTAGTGTCCTCCAGCGGCCTCGGGCAGCGCCGGGAGCGGGGCGGGGAGAGCCGAGGCTGGGATCCCTGCCCGGAGTGAAGATGGCGGCGGCGGGCTCAGCGGGGCGGGGCGTGAGCGGCGGGCGCGGGAAGCGGCGGGCGGGAGCTGCCGGAGGGACCGGGGACACTGAGGGGACCGAGGGGATTCTGAGGGGATTCTGAGGGGATCCTGAGGGACTGAGGGGGTCCCGCCGCCGCCATGCACGTCGTGAAGCGAGGTGAGCGCTGCCCTCGCCCCGGGGGCGCCCCGGACGGTACCGAGTGCGGGGGATGGGGATGGCCCTGGGACCCCTCGGCTTGGGGGGTCCTCACGGCACCTGGAGGGGGATCCCTGCCCCGTTCTGGGGTTCCCTCTGCTTTGGGGGGTCCCTTACACGGCACCCGAGGTGAGCGGGTGGGATTTCCCCCGTTTGGGAATGGGGGATCCATCCTGGTCCCTGCTCAGCTTTGGGGGCTCCTTATGGCACACGGGAACCCCCTTTGGCTTTGGGGTTCCCTTTATGGCTCCCACAGAGGGTTCCCCACTCTCCCTTAGGAGAGTCCTGCAGGGGAGAGGGATCCCTGAGCTCTGATAGAGGAGATGGATCCCTGATAGAGAAGATGGATCCCCCAGCTCTGATAGAGGAGATGGATCCTGAGCTCTGATAGAGGAGATGGATCCCTGAGCTCTGATAGAGGAGATGGATCCCCCAGCTCTGATAGAGGGGATGAATCCTGAGCTCTGATAGAGGAGATGGATCCCTGAGCTCTGATAGAGGAGATGGATCCCTGATAGAGGAGATGGATCCTGAGCTCTGATAGAGGAGATGGATCCCTGAGCTCTGATAGAGGAGATGGATCCCCCAGCTCTGATAGAGGAGATGGATCCCTGAGCTCTGATAGAGGAGATGGATCCCCAGCTCTGATAGAGGAGATGGATCCCCAGCTCTGATAGAGGAGATGGATCCCCAGCTCTGATAGAGGAGATGGATCCCTGAGCTCTGATAGAGGAGATGGATCCCCAGCTCTGATAGAGGAGATGGATCCCTAGCTCTGATAGAGGAGATGGATCCCTGATAGAGGAGATGGATCCTGAGCTCTGATAGAGGAGATGGATCCCCCAGCTCTGATAGAGGAGATGGATCCCCAGCTCTGATAAAGGAGGAGATGGATCCCCTCAGCTTTGGGGGAACCCAGAGTGGGAGAACTCCCCACAGACCCCAAGAGTGAGGGATGAGACCTCTCTGTGTTGTGTCCCCTGGCAGGAGCTTTGGGTTTGATCCACCCCCCTTTGGTCCCAGGGGAGGGTCCCAGGCCGGGCTGGGGGTGCCCCCCAGCGGGTCCCCACCCTGGGAACGGGGTGTGGGCAGGTTTGGGTGGGGATCCTTGGGGTGCAGGGGGAGCCTCCCCTTTCTCTGTAGCTCAGCCAAGCGAGGCTGGCCCTGGTGGTTCCCACACCCAGTTCCCCCACGGGAGGGGCTGGGCAGGAGCTGAACTGGTCCTGACTGGGGGAGCACTGGTGTGACTGGGAGGGGCGTCTGGGCTGAACTGGGGAGCACTGGGGAGCACTGGTGTGACTGGAGGAGCACTGTGTACTGAACTAGTCCTGACTGGGGGAGCACTGGTGTGACTGGACAAGGGTGATGTGTGCTCAACTGGGGAGCACTGGTGAGCACTGGTGTGACTGGGAGGGGTGGTCTGTGCTCAACTGGGAGCACTGTGTGTGCTGGACTGGTCAGCACTGGTGTGACTGGGCAGGGGTAGTGTGTGCTTGACTGGTCCTTACTGGGCAGCACTAGTGTGACTGGATGGGCAGTCTCTGCTCAACTGGGGAGACTGAGAGGGGTGGTCTGTGCTGAACTGGGAGCACTGTGTGTACTAGACTGGTCCTGACTGGTCTGTACTGGTGTGACTGGAGGGGCGGTCTGTGCCATACTGGTCCTGACTGGTCTGTACTGGTGTGTGTGTCCCCAGACGGGCGCCAGGAGCGGGTGATGTTTGACAAGATCACGTCGCGGATCCAGAAGCTCTGCTACGGCCTCAACAGCGACTTCGTGGACCCCGTGAGTGCCCCTGCCCTCACCCCACCCTCCTGGGCAGAGCCAGGGAGCTCCTGCTGTGTCCTGGGCTGGGTGTGAGGATTCCTGTGGGTCCCTTCCCACAGGGTTTGAGGATTCCCGTGGGGTCCCTCCCCACAGGGTTTGAGGATTCCCGTGGGTCCCTCCCCACAGGGTTTGAGGATCCCTGTGGGTCTCTCCCCACAGGGTTTGAGGATTCCCGTGGGTCCCTCCCCACAGGGTTTGAGGATTCCCGTGGGTCCCTCCCCACAGGGTTTGAGGATTCCCATGGGGTCCCTTCCCACAGGGTCTGAGGATCCCTGTGGGGTCCCTTCCCAGGGATGTTCTATGAGTCTGTGAACTCTTAGCAAACATATCCAGAATTTTTTGGTTCTTTGCTTCCCCCAGGTGCAGAGACTGGAGGGGAAAATCCTCTTTCCCTGCCATAAATCCCTTTTCCCTCAAACCTTGGGAAAGCTGTTGAGCCTCTGGTACTTTAAAAAAGGCTTTTGTTGCTCCAGTTCCCATATTTTGGATTTGGTGGGTTGCTCCCAGTGTCAGTCTGCACAGCTGGAGCAATGGAACATGGAAACAGCTCTGGATCCCCCTCCTGGGCAAACACCAGGACAGAATTCCCTGCATTGCCACATCCCTGCATCATCTGAGCTGATTTGGGCTGGGCATTGGTCCCACTCATGGAAGTTTCTCCTTCCAGATGAGCCCAGGATGGCTCCCTGTTGGACCCACTGATGTCTGTGAGGTTTTTATGCAGGTCTCAGACCAGTTAAGGCTCTTCCCATGTCCCATGTGTTCCCATTCTGTCTGAAATGCCACCTGTACAATTGCCACTGGTCCTGTAGCCAAAACTCTCTGGGATGGACAGCAGGAGGAGGACACTGCTGACTTGGTGACCACAGCATGACGTGTCCTGACTTGCCCCCAGTGACTGGGACTTGATGGTGAGGACAGAAGTGAAATTCTGGCTCCTCCTGCCTCCTTGTGGCCCTGAATTCTTATTGACTCTGCAGTCCTGAGTGACCTCTTTTCCTGGTGCTCAGTTTCTCCTTTGGGACTTGGATCTGCTTGTGCCAGAAGCTTCCCAGGGCAGCAGTAACCCTCCCACAGCCTGTGCCAGTGTTCCCAGGGAGCCTGGAGATCTCACCAGCTGTGCAAAAGTAACAACAGTTCACAGAGCTTCCATAGAGACCGGTCAATCCTATTGAGAATAGGATCCCAGAAAGTCTGGGTTGGGAGGGATTTTAAATCCCCTCCAGTGCCAGCCCTGCCATGGCAGGGACACCTCCCACTGTCCCCAATGTCCAGCCTGGCCTTGGGCACTGCCAGGGATCCAGGGACAGCCACAGCAAATCTGGGAATTCCATCCCAGCCTCTCCCCACCCTGCCAGGGAACAATTCCTGCCCAAAATCCCATCTAAATCTACCTACTTTCAGCTTAAAGCCATTCCCTGTGTCCTGTCCCTCCATCCCTTGTCCCCAGTCCCTCTCCAGCTCTCCTGGAGCCCCTTTAGGTGCTCTGAGCTCTCCCTGGAGCTTCTCCTCTCCAGGTGAGCACCCCCAGCTCCCCCAGCCTGGCTCCAGAGGGGCTCCAGCCCTCAGAGCACCCCAGTGGCTCCTCTGGGCTCTCTCCAGCAGCTCCAGCTCCTCCCTGTGCTGGGCCCCAGGGCTGGGGCAGCTCTGCCGGTGGGGTCTCACCTGAGCAGGGCAGGGGGGCACAATCCCAATCCCTTCCCTGCTGCCCCCACTGTGGGATCAGCCCAGGACACAGGGATTTCAGGTCCCAGTGCTCATGGCCAGGGCCTGTGGAGCTTCTCCCACCCATCCCCAGCTCCTCCTCCCCAAGGCTGCTCATCCCTTGTCCCCAGTCCCTCTCCAGGAGCATTCCCAGCTCTCCCAGTCTGCTGCTCCAGTTTGTTTCCCTCCTCCCAGCCCTGGGATCCCTCTGAGCTGGGATCCCTGAGGCTCCTGACGTGGGACATTCCCTCCTGCAGGCACAGATCACCATGAAGGTGATCCAGGGGCTGTACAGCGGGGTGACCACGGTGGAGCTGGACACTCTGGCCGCAGAGACTGCGGCCACACTGACCACCAAACACCCCGACTACGCCATCCTGGCCGCCCGCATCGCCGTCTCCAACCTGCACAAGGAGACCAAGAAAGTCTTCAGTGGTGGGTGAACATCTCCAGCTGCCAGGGAGAGGGACACAGGGGGATGTTTGGGGCACAGAGATGTGGAAATGTCTCAGTTTGGGGGGTCCTGGGGGGCCCGGGATGGCTGGAAATGCCACGGAGGTGAAACCCGAGAGTTTGGAATTGCCTGGTCTGTGAAAAGCAGCTGTAGGGATGGAATGGTGAAAATTTTGATGGATTGAGATCAGTACCCACTTGCCTCCCCATTTATTTGTTTTTTCAGTGGGGTTTTGACAGAATTTGTAAGAGAAGTGGGTTGTTGAGGCTGGCAGTGCTGAACAGCAGAAGAGCAATTGTGTTTTTGAGGGACTGCAGGGGTTATTTCCAAGGATGAGCATTCCTGCCTGGCCCATCCCTGAATCCCAGTGCCAGGGGCTGCAGGGCCAGGCCTGGACATGTCCTGTTCACATCCCTCTTGTAGAGGTGTCTGTCTCTGCCTGGGCCAGCCCTGACACCTCAGCAGTGAAGGGTTTGGTAACTGGATGAACCTCACTGACCCCTGTGAGTTTTTTCTTGCTTGAAGGAGTGAAGCAACGACAGCAGGAGAAAAGAGGAGGCTGTTCTGGGTTAACTGCTGGCTTTATTCATAACTTATTTATTTATCTGCCCCAGCAGACACCCCTCAGCAGAAGCAGCAGGGGGGAAAAAAGGGGCAGGAAAAAAAGCAGGAAATCCCCCAATGTAACACCTTTTATTGGGGGGAGGAACTCAGGGATGGGTTTAACTGGGGATAAATCAGGGGCTCTCTGGATAAATGACACACATTGTGACAAATCAATAACTCGGGTGGGGAGACAGCTGAAGTCTTGTCCAATCACTTGGGGTTTTTCATGGAACTTTCCAGACTTTTGGGAGAGACCCCAAAGCGACAGACAAGGCCCAGGGGCTGGAAAACTTCTGACTGACACATAACTGGGGTTGGGGTGAAACCAATGAGGGTGGAACAAATGGGGCAAACCATTACAACTTATAAAAATGAACTTAATACAAGGAACAAATACATACATAAAACTGATAAAACCAAAACCACACCACCACACCCTCTCCCTCACAGATGTGATGGAGGATCTCTACACCTACATCAACCCTCACAACGGGAAGCACTCCCCAATGATCTCCAAAGAGACTCTGGACATTGTTCTGGCCAACAAAGATGTAAGTAGTGGGGTTTTGTCACTTCTAAATATTGAAAACTTAAATAATTTTCTTTTCTTATTTTTTTAAGCAAGCCAGGTTTGTTTAAGGGTAAAAAAGGCAACACAGAAACCAGTGCAGGGAGTGAGTGGAGAGTGTAAGAGGAGATGTAGGAGTTTTCTTCCTTCATGGATGTTTTTGTAGTAAAATTTGTTGTCTTGGATGTTCCCATTGCCATGATCAGCACAAATAATTAATTAGAGAAAAAGTACCTTGTGCTGGAGCAAAGTGAGGCAGCACTGGAGGGAGAGAAGAGATTTGGGTTTAGTTTCCAGGTCTGTGTTCTGACTGGGAACTTCCTTTTGTCCTTTGATTCTGTGTTTTGTTTCTTGTTCTCCAATTAAATTTCAGTCAATTCAGCCCAAAACTGAGTGAAAAAAAGGTTGTTGGGGCTGTGTTTTTGATGTTTTGAGGAAGGGCTGTTCCTGCTTCATTGCTGTGCTCTGGTGCCCCTCACACAGCAGAGCTTTGGGGCCAGGAATGCCAAAAGGGATAATAATAATAATAATAATAACATTGTGACACCTTGTAAATTTTGTTATTTCCTGCCAGCGCCTGAACTCTGCCATCATCTACGACAGAGACTTCTCCTACAACTACTTTGGCTTTAAGGTAAAGGGCACAGTGCCCTGGCTCTGCTGGGAAAGGTGGGAATGTTTATGGGATCCTCTGGACTGGGGCACAGGAGGAGTGGGACAGCAGCAGGCTGTGAGGGTCAAGGGGCCCTGCACAAATCAGCTCCCACTGGGATGAGTCATGGAGTTTTCCTGCTGCTGGAATATTTTACCTGTCGGGCTGGTTTCACAGCAGATCACACTGAGTGTTGTTGGATGCCATTCCTAAAGGAATTACACTAATCCTCAATAAGCCAAAGGAGGGAATTTTGCTTTTCCCGTTGTTTCGTGGAGCAGTTCTCTCAGGAGTGTCACCCTGAGATTTATTTATTTCTCCTGTCCCCTCTGCTGCCCTCAGTCCCAGCTCAGCTGTGCAGCTTTGGGTCTGGCTGGGTTTTAGGGCTCCACTGTCCCCGTGGCTCTGGGGACTCCAGAGAGGCCCTGTGGGCTCAGGGCACTGTGGAACCTCCTGCCTGTGCTCCAGGCTCTGTAATCCAAAGCTGGAATCTTCCAGTGGATTTGTGTATTTTCATCACCTCATTAAGCTAATAAAGAGAGGAGGAGCGGAGTGCAAGGGTGGTACAGCCTGGGATGAGGGGTGTGGAGATGATTGAGTTTGGAGTTAGTAGGGTTTTTATAAAAAATCAAATCTGCCTGTCTTGCTAAAATCCATCCTCTCTTTTAAAGACTCTGGAACGCTCCTACTTGCTGAAAATCAACTCCAAAGGTAAGGGCTGCTCCTAGTGCTGAGCATTTCTTTAAATATTTGAGTTCATTTAAATGAAATTAGAGCTCAGTTTAGGTGCTGTCCTGTCAGTGATGCAGGCCCTTGGCTTGTGGATATCCTGGGACACCAGGAGGGGCAGAGATTAATTATAAAATCATAAAGCTGAAACATAATTGGATTCTGGAGTGCATATTTGATTGGATTTGACTGTTAATACAGGTGGGGTTTTTTCCCCTCCTCTGTGAGAGCAGTTGAGCTTTGGAGCACATTGTTCCTTGAGTTGTTCAAAGCCTGATGGGATGAAGTCCTGAGTGAACAGGCCTGGTCCTCTTTGAGCAGGAGCTGGGCTGGAGAGCTCAAGTTCCTTCCAACCCAAATCACTCTGTGATTCCATGAAAACTCTGGCTCTGAGGTGTCCCACTGCAGCCTTTGGAACTTGCTGCTGTCACCTCTGTGACTGTCACATGGAGTCTCCTTTCTCCCTGGTTTCTGGCTGTGCTTGGTGGGTGAGAGCCTTGGCATCCCAAAATCCCTGTGCCCTGGGCAGCAGGAAAAGGGGATTGGGATTGTTCCCCCCCAGGTGAGGCCCCACCTGCAGAGCTGCCCCAGCCCTGGGGCCCAGCACAGGGAGGAGCTGGAGCTCAAGGAGAGAGCCCAGAGGAGGCTCCAGGATGAGCAGAGGGATGGAGCAGCTCTGCTGGGAGGAAAGGCTGGCACAGCTGGGATTGTTCAGCCTGGACAGGAGAAGCTTTGGGCTGAGCTCAGGGTGGCCTTGCAGGGCCTGAAGGAGCCCCAGGAAACCTGGAGAGAGACAATTCCCAAGGGCTGCAGGGACAGGGAATGGCTTTACCCTGAAGGAAGGCAGAGTTAAATGGATGTTGGGCAGGAATTGTTCCTTGGGAGGGTGAGGAGGAGCTGGGATGGAATTCCCAGATTTGCTGTGGCTGCCCCTGGATCCCTGGAGTGCCCAAGGCCAGGCTGGACATTGGGGACAGTGGGAGGTGTCCCTGCCATGGCACTGGGTGGGCTGTGAGCTCCCTCCCTGTAGAGACATCCGTGACTTACAGGGACAAGGTGCTCTGCACACCTGAGATATTCTAGAATATGTGGGTTTATTGCAAGGGCCGTGGGTAGAAAGGGCTTTGCCTTCAGCCACCAGCCTGGGCTGGAGGGAAGTGCCAGAGAGAGAAGGAGAGAGAGCAAGAGGGTTTGGGCTGAGGAGAGGGGAGAGAGAGAGCAAGGGGCAGGGTCAGAGTGCAGGGGGAAGAGAGCAGAGGTGAGAGCAGGGAAAGGAGAGCCAGGTCCTGGTTCCAATCCATTCCATCTCCTTTTGTGATGAATATTCTAATTTACAGTGACCAACCAATACAAGACACAAAATCCTATAGAATCTCCACACAGCCTATAAGAACTACTACATTACCATGTGTTATATTTTAAACTCTAAAAACTCCTCTTTAGACTTTTCTGTTTTGCTGCATTGACCTTTGGATCCCTCAGGCAGCAGAAGGGGATTGTTCAATCCAAAGGGATTCTCCTCCAGCTGCCCAGGCTGTTGTCTTCAGGTTATAGAGTGACTAAGGCTCGGGATCCTACAACTCAAAGTGAGCTCCCATTTCTATCTCAACTACAGGTTTCATATTTTCAGAATCTTTTGCCAAGCAATCATATTTATAAGGTTTCCCTGATTCATCTTTCCCAACACCTCCCAAGCCATCCCACATCATCCCTGTGTGTCCCTGTGTGTCCCTGCAGTGGCTGAACGTCCCCAGCACATGCTGATGAGGGTGTCTGTGGGGATCCACAAGGGCGACATCGACGCCGCCATTGAGACCTACAACCTGCTGTCGGAGCGCTGGTTCACGCACGCCTCGCCCACGCTCTTCAACGCCGGCACCAACCGCCCCCAGCTCTCCAGGTGCTGCCTCTCTGCTCCCTCCCCACGCCTCAGGGGACACTGCTGCTCTTGCACAGCCTCTGAAATGAGCAGCTGAGGGTGTTCTGTGAAGTTTTGAGCAGCTGCTGTCAAGTTTTAGCTGTGTTTGGGGGAAAACACACGGGTTTCTGTAAGTCCTAGAGATAATGGAAACCTTGACATGGCTCTTATTGTGTTGGAAGGTTCCTGATGTGCATAGTCTGCTGCAGGTTACCAGAGGAATCCTGAGAATTGGTTTCTAAAAGCAGGAAGCACAACTGATAGGTTTTTGGTATCGTGTATATCAGGAGAAGGATTATATTTTATAAAGGTTTAGTGTATTGGGAAAAGGCTCTTCCCCCAGAGGGTTCAGGCACTGCCCAGGCTCCCCAGGGAATGGGCACAGAGCTCCAGGAGCCTTTGGACAGCCCTGCCAGGGATGCCCAGGGGGGATTGTCGGGGCTCTGGATGATCCCTGTGGGTCCCTACAGCTCAGGATATTCTGGGATTCTCTGACTGGAAAAGATAAGCAGCCTCAGGCTCTGCTGGCTGTGCCCTGGAGCAGTCACAGGATGGAGTGTTTGTTAGGTCACACCAGAGCTTCACTGAGATGTAACTGGAGAGAAGAATTAAGAGGAATAACAGGTCCATTCCCAATGGGATTTATAAAACATGGAGAAAAGAGTGCCCTCTGTAATTTGGACCAAACTGTGCTCCTCAGATCCTTCTGAGGCTGCCAGAGCTCCAGGAGCAGTTGGGATGCCCAGGCTGGGATTGTACAGGACCCAAAACGGGACCCTGATCCTTGTAGGTCCCTTCCAGCTCAGGGTATTCACAATTCCATAATTAAAAATGTTTGATAGCAGAGGTGTCAGCAGCACAAGTATTGCTGCTGATGTTTTCTGTTCTGTCCTTTATTCACACCTGTGGGGCACACTAAAGGTCCTGTGTTTGCCCTGGTTTTTACAGCCTGGTGAAATTAAACACTTTTCCTTCCAATCTTTACCTGCTGAAACCATTTGTTTCCCCCAGCTGCTTCCTGCTGTGCATGAAGGACGACAGCATCGAGGGCATCTACGACACCCTGAAGCAGTGTGCCCTCATCTCCAAGTCTGCCGGCGGCATCGGCCTCGCCGTCAGCTGCATCCGAGCCACGGGCAGCTACATTGCTGGGGTCAGTGCCATTCACAGGGCACTGCTGCTGCTCCCAGGGGCTGCTGCCAGAGCAGGGCTGCCTCTCCCTGCACACAGCACTGAGCCTCCCTCACTGCTGCCTTGGCCTCGGGCAGGAGGGTTGGTTTTCCTCACTGTTTTGGCTTCCTGACAGAAACTCTTCTAAAAAGAGGATCTTGCTCCGCTGTTTGGTCAGACAGTTCTAATGTTTATCCATCAGCAGAGACTTGTGCACCAGCCCTTTGCCTTTTTGTGTCTCCCCAGAGCATCCGTGGATGTGTATTTGGGGTTTCTTATCACAGTGTGTGTAAACCTTGCCAGCCTTCAAGTGACATAAGGAGTTAGGGACATTTTATTAATTCTCACACTATATAGTTTTATATATTTACTATTTACTACTATTTACTATAACTATATATTTACTATAACTATATATTTACTATTATAGTTTATATATTTACTATATAGTGTGTTTGGGGTTTTTTGTCACAGTGTGTGTAAACCTTGCCAGCCTTTAGGTGACCTGATGTAGGGGAAAGGAGTTAGGAGGGACATTTTATTAACTCTCACACACAGTGTGTTTGGGGTTTCTTGTCACAGTGTGTGTAAACCTTGCCAGCCTTTAGGTGACATAATGTGGGGTAAAGGAGTTAGGAGGGACATTTTATTAACTCAGGGATACACAGCTGATACACACATTTTTGTCAGAAAAAATGTGGGGAAGGGATTAGAAATATTTGGTGGTGATCAAATCAATACAAGAGCTGTGCAGACTGAGGAAAGAGCCAGAGGAAATCCAGCCAGCCCCTGCAGGGAGCTGCTCTCAGTGATGGTTTTCCTGTGCCTCTGCAGACAAACGGGAATTCCAACGGGCTCGTCCCCATGCTCAGGGTCTACAACAACACCGCCCGCTACGTGGATCAGGGTGGAAACAAGGTACCTCAACAGGGGGCTGAGGGGAATGGGAGAGCTTCCACATGGGAAGGGTTGTGCCATGAGCACCAGGGAGCTGGTGGAGTGAGTGGTTGTGGGTCACACATTGTCATAAAAGGGCATTTTCCCCTGGTGTTGGGATCTGGTGTTCCCAGCTGGTTTGGGGTGTTGTGGGTACTCAGGAGCAGGGCAGGAGGTTTCTTTCCAAGGATAGTTTGTTCTAAACTGGATTGTGTTCCCTGTCCCAGAGACCTGGGGCTTTTGCCATCTACCTGGAGCCGTGGCACTTGGACATCTTTGAGTTCCTGGACTTGAAGAAGAACACAGGGAAAGAAGAGCAGCGAGCCAGAGACCTGTTCTTTGCACTCTGGATCCCTGATCTCTTCATGAAGAGAGTGGAAACCAACCAGGTGAGAACTGGGCTGGTGCAGAAAAGGTCTGGTAGTGGAGGAGCAGGTGAGCAGCCCTGGAAGGAGCTTGGGAAGGGCTGGAGCTGCTTTGCTCCTTGTTCCTTCCAGACCTTCCTGGAAGAGCTGCTGCTCCTTGTTTGAGAACTTGGCTGTGGAGAATGGAGCTGGGCAACTCCAGCTCAGTGTTTTGCCTAATCTTACAGCCCATGACTTGTTCTTGGACTTGTGGGCTGTCTTGATTCTTAAAGCATCAACATTTTCTTAGTAAATTGTTCTTCTTGTGCCTGCCACAGAATCCTGGATTGGTTTGGCTTGGGAGAGACCTTAAAACTCATCCCATCCCACCCCTGCCATGGGGAGGGACACCTTTCACTGTCCCAATGTCCAACCTGGCCTTGGGCACTGCCAGGGATCCAGGGGCAGCCACAGCTTTAACTAACAGAATGCCTAAAGATTTCCTCTGAATGTTTTTACAGGACTGGTCCTTAATGTGCCCAAATGAGTGTCCTGGCCTGGATGATGTCTGGGGAGAGGAGTTTGAGAAGCTCTATGAGAGGTGAGAAGAGTGAGCAGAGCTGTAAGTGTTTCCATGCTCTCAGAGCTGCCTGTGTCCCCTGGGATCCATTGCACAGGTTTGTGGGGGGCTCAGGGGTGGCCACTGGGGTTGTGTCCTTCACACTGTGCCCTGTCAGGGTGGAGCTGTGTGTGAGTGACCCTTTTAGCCTCTCAGGGGGACAGTGTCCCTGTCAGAGGGACATCCTGGAGTGATCCCCACTCAGAGCACTTTGTGTGGAATCGTTGTGGTGAAAGATTTATTTCCCTTAAAGAAAGCCAGTGCTGCTGCCCTGCTGTGAGGCCTCCCATGCAGAGCTCAGCAGAAAGGAGGGCTCTGGCTGCTCCAGACCCCCAGGATTTAAAAGGATTTTGCTGTTTGGGGCTGTGGGGCTGACAGGGCCCCGTGTGTGTTGCAGCTACGAGCAGCAGGGCCGCGTGCGCAGGGTGGTGAAGGCCCAGCAGCTCTGGTACGCCATCATCGAGTCCCAGACTGAGACTGGCACCCCCTACATGCTCTACAAGGACTCCTGCAACAGGAAGAGCAACCAGCAGAACCTGGGCACCATCAAGTGCAGCAACCTGTGCACGGAGATCGTGGAGTACACCAGCAAGGAGGAGGTGGGTGTGGGAGCTGGGAGTGCTCCTGGGGCAGATCCCTGGGATGTGTCTGGCTGTTACCTGGGGAACAGGCAGCTGAGAAACTTCCGGCCTGAGTGAGTACTCACAGCTCTTCCACTGACTCTGGGTTCCCTTCCCACTCCTCTGGAGGATTTGGGATGAGACAAGACACCCTTCAAGGGGAAAGTGACAAGGAACAAATGGGGCTTGAAAATTCCTTCCAGCCCAGACCCTTGTGGGATTCTCTGTAATGAGGTTTTCCAGGCAGTAGGACTGAGCAGGGCAGGATTTTTCTAGTCACACCAATTTCTGCTGAAATTCCCTGAACTGTCATTACCTTTTGCACAACTTGTGACGTGCCAGAGGACCAAAGGGTGCACTTGGCAGGTTCCCTGGCGGGTTGTTCCTGTGCAGTTTGGGGCAGAGCTGTGTGTGCAGTGATTGATCCCCTGTCTGTGCCCACAGGTGGCTGTGTGTAACCTAGCCTCCATTGCCCTGAACTTGGCAGGTTCTCTGGAGGGTTTGGGGCAGAGCTGTGTGTCCAGTGGTTGATCCCCTGTCTGTGCCCACAGGTGGCTGTGTGTAACCTAGCCTCCATTGCCCTGAACATGTACGTCACCCCTGAGCACACCTACGACTTCAAGAGGCTGGCAGAGGTCACCAAGGTCATCGTCAGAAACCTCAACAAAATCATTGATATCAACTACTACCCTGTGCCAGAGGTGAGTGCTGGCCTGGGGTAGGGATGAATCCTGCCCAGAGCAATCCCACAGCAGTCTGGGGCACAGGGAATCCCAGGGGAACTCCACAGAACTATTTGGAGCTCCCCAGGTGGGACCTGTCAGTGCCACAACCCAGAGCAGCTCTGTAGTAAAGCAGTTGTAGGAAACCTTCCCACTCTGGTTCTGCCACTGGAATTTTTTCATGTGTGAGGATTTCCATGAAGCACAGACCAGCACTAG
This sequence comes from Zosterops lateralis, assembly GCF_965231275.1. NCBI lineage: Eukaryota > Metazoa > Chordata > Aves > Passeriformes > Zosteropidae > Zosterops > Zosterops lateralis. The sequence goes on from NC_139763.1 coordinate 659,642, forward strand.
GAACAGAGAGAAGGATCCTGGGAAGATCCTGAGAAAATAACTCACTTTGGTTTGTTTTACAAGTCCCTAACAGGAGGGGGCTGGCAGGTGGGGGTCAGGCTCTGCTCCCAGACAGCAAGGAAAAGACACAAGGAAATGTGCCAGGGGAGGTTTAAATTGACCATTAGGATAAATTTATTAATGGAAAGGGCTGTCCAGCCCTGGCACAGACTGCCCAGGGCAGAGGTGAAGTCCTCATCCCTGGAGGGGATTTAATATCCATGTGGATGTGGCACCTGGGGACATGGTCAGTGGTGGCCTTGGCACTGCTGGGCCACAGTTGGACTTGGTGGGCTCAGAGGGATTTTCCAACCTCAGTGGTTCTGTGATTCTGCTCTGTTAAATGTCTTTATTTATCAGAATGTGCTGAATGTTCATTGACACGCTGCAGAAAGAACTTTATAATAATAATAGTTGTTAGAGTGGTGTGTATTTATCCATGTCGAGATGTGTGGGGAATAATTTCACCAAGGACATGCACACCCACCAGGAAACTTGCCTTCTTTATTATTCCCTGAGGTTTTACATGTGCATGACATTCTGTGGTCTTCTTTTATACATATTAATTCTCTGACTTTACTTATCTGCACTTGGTATGGTAATTACTCCACACCCTTTTGGGCATGCTCAATCCTTAGTGGTGGTGGTCTCCAGGCCGTGGTGGTGGTTTTCTGATATTCACTTCTTCACTTTTATCTCTCCCATGTGTGCTTTGGCCTTTTTGGCACGTTTTCAAGGGAACATATCATCTTAGAGTTTGTGGTTTGTTTTTTTTTATCTGCACCCTTAGCCCTGTTCTTCTGCTGTTTAGGCTGGTTCTTCTAGTTCTTTTGAGTATGCTGAAGGTTTCCCATACTTGTGGTGCTCAGATATATGTGAAAGGGTCACAAACACAGCATTCAGTGTTCACTAAATGTCTTCTAAAATGCGATCTCATATATTCTAAAGTACTACTTGGAATACTCTCTAACATACAGTATATGTTCTTAAATCTACTATAAAGGATCAGCTGGGATTTTTCAAATCTAAGTCTCATTCATCCTGGGTTAAACAATCACAATCCGTGCTGAGGTCTAACAAACTCAGTCTGGGCCTCAGCAGACAGGGGCAGGAGGGAAGGAGTGCTGATGCTGAGCTCGGGGCACGCTGCAGCACGAGGTGTAGGGGCCCTTGCAGTCTGGTTTCCCCAGCTGGGCTGTCTTCAGCCGTGGTGTCCCCAGCTGTGCAGGGCTGTCCCCAGCCGTGCTGTCCCCAGCTGCTGTCCCCAGCCATACAGGGCTGTCCCCAGCCATGCTGTCTCCAGCTGTGCAGGGCTGTCCCCAGCTGCTGTCCCCAGCTGTGCAGGGCTGTCCCCACTGTGCTGTCCCCAGCTGTGCAGGGCTGTCCCAGGCCGTGCAGGGCTGTCCCCAGTCGTGCTGTCCCGTCCCCAGCTGTGCAGGGCTGTCCCCAGCCATGCTGTCCCCAGCTGTGCAGGGCTGTCCCCAGCTGTGCAGGGCTGTCCCCAGCCATGCTGTCCCCAGCGGTTCAGGGCTGTCCCCAGCTGTGCAGGGCTGTCCCCAGACATGCTGTCCCCAGCGGTTCAGGGCTGTCCCCAGCTGTGCAGGGCTGTCCCCAGACATGCTGTCCCCAGCTGCTGTCCCCAGCCATACAGGGCTGTCCCCAGCCATGCTGTCCCCAGCTGTGCAGGGCTGTCCCCAGCTGCTGTCCCCAGCTGCTGTCCCCAGCCATACAGGGCTGTCCCCAGCCATGCTGTCCCCAGCTGTGCAGGGCTGTCCCCAGCTGGCCTGTCCCCAGCTGCTGTCTCCAGCCGTGCTGGGCTGTCCCCAGCCGTGCTGTCCCCAGCCGTGCTGTCCCCAACCGTGCTGTCCCCAGACGTGCAGGGCTGTCCCCACCTGCGGTCCCCAGCTGTGCTGTCCCCACCTGTGCAGGGCTGTCCCCAGCCGTGCAGGGCTGTCCCCAGCTGCTGTCCCCAGCCATACAGGGCTGTCCCCACCTGTGCAGGGCTGTCCCCAGCTGCTGTCCCCAGCTGTGCAGTCCCCAGCCGTGCAGGGCTGTCCCCAGCTGCTGTCCCCAGCTGTGCTGTCCCCAGCTGGGCTGTCCCTGGCCATGCAGGGCTGTCCCCAGCTCTGCTGTCCCCAGCCGTGCAGGGCTGTCCCCAGCCGTGGTGTCCCCAGCTGTGGTGTCCCCAGCTGCTGTCCCCAGCCGTGCAGGGCTGTCCCCAGATGCTGTCCCCAGCCATGCAGGGCTGTCCCCAGCTGTGCTGTCCCCAGCTGCTGTCCCCAGCTGTGCTGTCCCTGGCCATGCAGGGTTGTCCCCAGCCATACAGGACTGTCCCCAGCCATACAGGGCTCTCCCCAGCTGCTGTCCCCAGCTGTGCTGTCCCCAGCTGTGGTGTCCCCAGCCATACAGGGCTCTCCCCAGCTGCTGTCCCCAGCTGTGGTGTCCCCAGCCATGCAGGGCTGTCCCCAGCCGTACAGGGCTGTCCCCAGCCGTGCTGTCCCCATGGTATCCTGAGCCGTGCTGTCCCCGCAGGCCGAGCGCTCCAACCGGCGGCACCGCCCCATCGGCATCGGCGTGCAAGGCCTGGCCGACGCCTTCATCCTCATGAGGTTCCCCTTCGAGAGCCCCCAGGCCCAGCTGCTCAACCAGCACATCTTTGAGACCATCTACTACGGGGCCCTGGAGGCCAGCTGTGAGCTGGCCAGGGAGCAGGGCCCCTACGACACCTACGAGGGCTCTCCGGTCAGCAAAGGGGTGAGTGCCAGGGGCTGGGGCAGGGAAAAGCTCTGCAGGTCTGATCCTGTGTGCCCTGGGCTGCTGCAGGGACCTGCTCTGTGGCAAGGGGGACCTGAGGGAGCCGTGCCCTGGAGCCAGGAGGGACATCCCTGTCCTGGGGACACCGGGGCCACCATCCCTGGCCAGAGGGAAGGGATTGTCCTGCTCTGGGCTGGGCTGGGGCTGGTGAGGTCTCACTCCCAGTGCTGGGGACACTTCTGGGTGTCTCAATAAAAGATCAAAAGATGCTGGAAAGTGTCCAGAGGAGGGACACAGGGCTGGGGAAGGGTCAGGAGGGGCCCCAGGAGGTCACTGTCAGGGCAGCCTGGAGCAGCCTGAGGTCAGAGCTCCCCGGGGCTGCAGCTCCTCCCGAGGGGCAGCGCAGGGACAGCTCCGGGCTCTGCTCCTGCCACAGGGAACAGCACCCAGGGAGCGCCTGCAGCTGGGCCCCCAGGGATTGAGGGGGGATTGTAGGGCAAGGCTCTTCCCCCAGAGGGTTCAGGCACTGCCCAGGCTCCCCAGGGAATGGGCACAGCCCCAGAGCTCCAGGAGCCTTTGGACAGCCCTGCCAGGGATGCCCAGGGGGGATTGTTGGGGCTCTGGATGATCCCTGCGGGTCCCTTCCCACCTTCAGGATATTCTGGGATTCTCTGATTGGAAAAGATAAGCAGCCTCAGGCTCTGCTGGCTGTGCCCTGGAGCAGTCACAGGATGGAGTGTTTGTTAGGTCACACCAGAGCTTCACTGAGATCTAAGTGGAGAGAAGAATTAAGAGGAGTAACAGGTCCATTTCCAATGGGATTTATAAAACATGGAGAAAAGAGTGCCCTCTCTAATTTGGACCAAACTGTGCTCCTCAGATCCTTCAGTATGACATGTGGAATGTCACCCCCTCTGACCTTTGGGACTGGAAGGCTTTGAAGGAGAAGATTGCCAAGTGAGTAGCCCTGCATGGTTTGTAGGAGATGTGAGATAAAACCCAGACTGGGCTGGGTGGGAGGGACCTCAAATCCCACCCAGTGCTACCCCAGCCATGGGCAGGGACACTTTCCACTGTTCCAAGCCCCATCCAGCCTGGCTTTGGATATGGATTTGATAAGTTCTGTCTGCTGAGAACTAAAGGCAGGGTCCAAGTGTGAAAACAGCCCCATGTGTTCCCCCCATCTCAGCAGATCTTTCCTCTGAGCTGTTTTTTGGGTGGTTTCTTTCATTTTTGTCCTTCCAAGGCCGAGGAGCCCACCCTCACCGCTCTGCTTCAGCTGAGCTCTAATTCCATTTTGGAAGCATCCAGCAGAGGATTGGTGTTCCCATTAAACAAATGCAGTGAGGGGTGAGCCATGAGCTGGCCTTGGGGGCTCTTCCTGCTGCCAGGGAACATCCTGAAGACAGGAATCCCTGAAGTGTGATTAATGGACTAATTCTGTCTTGTTTGGCTCTGATTTTAAATGTGGTAAATCTGTCCCCTGTCCTGTGTGTAGAGAGATTTCAGCCTCTTCACAGGCTGCTGGTTCAGTTGTGGCTTGTGCAGTGCCTGGCAGATTGTCTTCCCTGCACCCCACCCTGTGACTGAATCATTTGGGAAAAGCCTCTGATGAGAGATGAGAGCAGCAAAGCCCCTAATTCCACTTCCCCTTGACTCAGAGTTCAGTGGTGCTTCCCTTTTCCCTGTGAGGCTTTGCAGTTGACCCCAGATTTTCCAGTCCCTGCTGTTCTCTGTTCTCTCTGCCCTTTCCTGTGCTGTGTCCCTCGTGTGCAGCCCCCTAACTGTGCCTGCTGTCCCCAGGTATGGAGTGAGGAACAGCCTCCTCATCTCCCCCATGCCCACAGCCTCCACTGCCCAGATCCTGGGCAACAACGAGTCCATCGAGCCCTACACCAGCAACATCTACACACGCAGGGTCCTCTCTGGGGAGTTCCAGGTGAGCTCTGGGGGAAGGGCTTTGCTCTTTTTATTGCTGAGGAGGTACAAGGGGAGGCCTCACACCTTCAGGGGGGATCAGTTCAGCTGGGTGTTTGTGTCCAAGCACCAGTGCAGCTCTGTGTGTTCCACAGTCACCGTGGAATAGGGGAAATTATAAACAGCTGCTGCTTTTGTCTGGGGAAAAAAAAACCTCTGTGGGGCTTCAGGGTGGGTTGCAGGAATAACTGCTGAGAGGGGTTGGGGATGGGGTGGAAGGGACATGGGAAAAGGAGCTGAGAGCAGTCCTGAGAAGGAGCTGTGAAGTATTCAGGGGTCTGAGGAGGCCATGGGAGAGCTCCACAGGCTCAGAGGGTCTGTCAGGTAGGAAAGGGAGTGAAACAAGTTGAGTTCTGGAGGCTGGAGTCAGCAAAGAGCCCTCTGGAGACAAGGGGAGGCTGTCCCTGTTGGGGAGGTGTGTCCATCCCCTCCGGGGGTCTCAGTGCTCCCTCCTGGCTGCAGGATCACCCCAGGCAGGAGTGGGGAGGTGGAACAGGAGGATCCTTGTCCTGCCTCCCTGTGTGGGGCAGGGGGACAGGGAGCCCAGTCCCAGCAGGGAAAGGTGGCTGTGTTTTCTTCCCAATGCTCAGCCTGCCCCATTCTGTTCTTTCCCCTCCTGACATCAGTCCTGACTGTTTACACCCTCCTTTAGGAGCTCAGGTTGTGCCCAGTGGCCCTGCACAGCAGGAGATCTCTCCTTTTCCCATTTTTTGGAGTTCCTCATGCAGGGCAGCTCCATACAGCCCCCTTTCTAATTTGCCATGTCCAGAAGAATCCCAGAATGGTTTGGGGGGACCTTAAAGATCATGAATTTCCAGCTCCTGTCCCAGGCTGCTCCAAGCCCTGTCCAGCCTGGAACACTTCCAGGGCTGAGAGCCTGTCAGGAATGTGCAGGATCTTGTTCAACCATTTAAAAACCTTTGGCTTCTGCCCCTCCCAGGTTGTGAATCCCCACCTGCTGAAGGATCTCACCGAGAGGGGCCTGTGGAACGAGGAGATGAAGAACCAGATCATCGCCCACAACGGCTCCATCCAGGTACAGGGGGAGCAGCCCAGGGGGTCCTGCAGGCACCTCCTGCTCCTTCTGGATTCCCAATCCTCAGGATGATGATAAAGGGCTGATTTCATAGTAGGGAGTGTCCTGAGCTGTGAGGGACCCACAGGGATCACTGATCCAGCTCCTGTCCGTGCCCAGAGCCCCAACAACCCCCCTGGGCATCCCTGGCAGGGCTGTCCAAAGTCTCCTGGAGCTCTGTGCCCATTCCCTGGGGAGCCTGGGCAGTGCCTGAACCCTCTGGGGGAAGCAGAACCTTTCCTGATCTCCAGCCCATCCACGTGTGACTGCTGAGGGGAGCTGAGAGGAGCTGAGCATATGTACTTGGTGCTTGTGGACACAGGATGTCCAGAGGAGGCCACCAAGTTACCAGAGGGATAGAACACCTCTCCTGCAAGGAAAGGCTGAGGGAATTGGGATTGTTCAGCCTGGAGAAGAGAAGGCTCCAAGGTGAACCAGCTGTGGCTTTCCAGGACCTAAAGGAGGCAACAGGAAACGTGGAGAGAGAGTGTTTACAAGGCAGGGACAGGACACAGGGAATGGATTCCCAGTGCCAGAGGGCAGGGCTGGGTGGGATCTGGGGCAGGAATTGTTCCCTGGCAGGGTGGGGAGAGGCTGGGATGGAATTCCCAGATTTGCTGTGGCTGCCCCTGGATCCCTGGCAGTGCCCAAGGCCAGGCTGGACATTGGGGACAGTGGGAGGTGTCCCTGCCATGGCAGGGGTGGGATGAGGAGAACTTCAAGGTCTCTCCCAACCCAAACCATTCAGGGATTGTGTGTTTGGATTCAGGGATGGAGCTCAGCTGTACAGGCCTCAGTTCCAGTCAGGATTGCTGCAGCCCCAGCAGTCACTGAGGAATTCCATGTTATAAATGGGGATATTTGGGCAGTCAGTGCTTCCCACACTGGAAAACTCCTTCTGTTCCTTCCAGAACATCCCTGAGATTCCTGATGACCTGAAGCAGCTCTACAAGACCGTGTGGGAGATCTCCCAGAAAACCATCCTGAAGATGGCTGCGGACAGAGGGGCCTTCATCGACCAGAGCCAGTCCCTGAACATCCACATTGCTGAGCCCAACTACGGCAAACTCACCAGCATGCACTTCTATGGCTGGAAACAGGTACTGCAGGGGCTCCTTCCTGCTGGGGGGGCTTCCCCTGGGGCTGGGGGGCTTCCCCTGGGGCTGGGGGTACTTCCCTACAAATGGGGCATCACCTGGGATTGAGGGTTCTTCCCCACACATGGGGCTTCCTCTGGGGCTGGGGGGCTTTACCTGGGGCTGGGGCTCCTTCCCCACACAGGAGGCTTCCCCTGGGGCTGGGGGGGCTTCACTTGGGACTGGGGGTCCTTCCCCACAAACAGGGCATCACCTGGGATTGGGGTTTCTTCCCTACAAACTGGGCTTCACCTGTGGCTGGGAGTTCTTCCCCATAAATGGGGCATCACCTGGGATTGGGAGTTCTTCCCTACAAATGGAGCATTAGCTGGGGCAGGGGCTCCTTCCCCACACATGGGGCTTCACCTGGGATTGGGGGTTCTTCCCTACAAACTGGGCATCAGCTGGGATTGGGGGTTCTTCCCTATACATGGGGTTTCACCTGGAGCTGGAGGTCCTTCCCCTCAAAGGGAACATCAGCTGGGATTGGGGGTTCCTCCCTACAAATGAAGCTCCACCTAAGACTGGGGGTTCTTCCCTACAAATGGGGATTAGCTGGGGCTGGGGCCTTGTTCCCAAAAACAGGAGCATTACCTGGGATTGGGGGCTTGTTCCCAACAAATGGGGCAGTACTTGGAGGGCTTGTTCCCAAAACACAAGAGCTGTGCCTGAGACTGGGGGGTTGGATCCCAAAACACAAGAGCTGTGCCTGGGACTGGGGGAACCCGTTCCCAAAACACAAGAGCTGTGCCTGGGACTGGGGGATTTGTTCCCAAATCACAAGAGCTGTACCTGGGACTGGGAGCCCTGATAAATTTGGCACCCAGGCCCTGATAAGTCCTGGCAGAGCAAGTTGGTCTCAGCGATTCCAGGCAGGGCAAAGGGCTGTTCCCTTCCCAGAACCCCGTTTTCCCCGGGGGTGCCTGCAGAGCTGCTGTGCATTCCTGAGGCTCTGTGTGTGTCCCCAGGGCCTGAAGACTGGCATGTACTACCTGAGGACAAAGCCAGCTGCCAACCCCATCCAGTTCACCCTCAACAAGGAGAAGCTGCGGGAGCGGGAGAAGTCGCGGGAGGAGGAGGAGAAGGAGAGGAACAAGGCAGCCATGGTGTGCTCCCTGGAGAACAGGGAGGAGTGCCTCATGTGTGGCTCCTAAGGGCTGGCCCAGGGCTCCAGCAGAGCCATTCCACCTGCCTGGAGCTGCTCTGCTGGGATAGGAGCATCTGGAATAACGCGAGGATGCCGAGGGTGGGGCTGGGAGGGGGGTGGTGTAGCTTTCCCATCCATAGGGATGGGGCACACGGATGGGGTGAGCATTGCTGTAGTAGCTGGGCTTCCCATGGGGATTTCAGGGCTCTGCTGTGGCCTTCCATGCAGCCCTGCAGGTGGGACTGGGGACAGGCCACTCACAGGTGTGTCCTGGGCACTGCAGACTGTGCCTTGCAGCCACCAAAGACTGTTCCTGGTGTCCCAGAGGGAGCAGCACCTCTGGCTGTCCCTTTTCCTTGGCTGGGAACTCCTGCAGGGTGTGTTCAGTGTCTGCCAGGGCACAGCAGTGTCCCCACCCTGCCAGAGCCTCCTCCCACTGCTGCTCCCTCTCCTTGTCCCCTCCTCTGGCCTCTCCAGAAAGCCTTTGGAAAGAGCAGATGGGTGGAAGGGGTGTTGCTTCCTGGGCTCTTCTCCCTCAGCTGGCCAGGGCAGAGCCTGGCACTGGCTGAATGTCCTGCAGTGGGGCCAGGGAAGGCAGTGCTGCTGCCCTGCATTTTATTCTGCATTAGATTCACTGATTTAGTCTAATAGCTCAGGCAGTTTCCTGGCAGGGGGGCCAGTGCTGTCCTTGGCCACAGCTCAGGGCCATTTGTCAGGCCACAATGGTCACCTGCCATCTCTTCAGGGAGCTCCACTTCCCCACCCCAGGGTAGTTAGATCTTTTAAACAATTTACTGCTCCTGTACTCCCTCCCTGCTCCAGCTCAGTGGGGCTTCAGGCAGTTCTGCAGTATTTATTGAACTCATGAACCACAACCCACTCCCGATCCAAACTCTTAATAAAGTGTGGAATGTTGAAGGAATGGCTGGTGCTACCTTGGGAACACTTGGTGTGATGAGAAATGACCTCTGTGGTAACAGGTTGGTGCTGCTTCCCACAGGGACATGGGGACATTGTCCCTCACAGGGACATGGGGACATTGTCCCTCTGCACAGCTCCTGGCAGGAGGGGACAGGCTGGGAACTGGACTCTGCTACAGGAACAGGGATGGGAGGAGAGGGAACAGCCTCAGGCCCGGCCTGGTTCTGTCCTGAGCTCTGTTCCCAGTTCTGTTCCCAGCACTGACCCCAGTCCCGGTTCGGGTCCTGCAGTTCCTCTCGGAGCCGCCGGGGGGCGCTGGTGGCTGTCGCAAATGTCCCCAAATGTCCCCAAGCCTTCCCTGACCTTCCTTGACCTCCCCAAACGTCCTCAAGTGTCCCTAAATGCCCCCAAACCTCCCCAGATGTCCCCAGACCTCCCCAAACCTCCTCAAGTGTCCCCAGATGTTCCCAAATGTCCCCAGACCTCCCCAAACGTCCCCAAGTGTCCCTAAATGCCCCCAGACCGCCCCCAAATGTCCCCAGCCCTCCCCAAACCTCCCCAAGTGTCCCCAAACGTTCCCAAATGTCCCCAGACCTCCACAAGTGTCCCCAAACCTCCTCAAGTGTCCCCAGATGTTCCCAAATGTCCCTAACCTCCCCAAATGGGGATGGCTCCAGTTTTCCTCGGGCTTGGGATTTCCCTTCACCCCCGGCAGCTCCGGTGGGCCCTGGGGCACGGCTGTCACCGCGGACTGGGGACACTGGAGGGGACAGAGCCGGGACACCCGCTGGGCTGCCATGGCAGGTCCTCATGGAACAGCGGGGTGGGGGAATGGGGCGGGACAGGGAGAATGGGACAGGGAACGGGACAGAGACACGAGGGGGACAGGGCAGGACAGGGAATGGGACAGGGACAATGGGGAAATAGCACAGGACTGGGGACAGGACAGGCACACTGGGGGACAGGATGGGCTCTGGGGGGACAGGACAGGGACACTGGGGGACAGGATGGGCTCTGGGGGGATAGGACAGGGACACTGGGGGGACAGCTTGGGACTGGGACACTGGGGAAGTAGGACAAGGGGGACACGATAGAACAGGACGGGACAGGATGGGCTCTGGGGACAGGACAGGGGCTCTGCAGGGACAGCTTGGGACAGGGACACTGGGAGATGGGACGGGGGGACAGGATGGGATGGGACAGGACAGGGGAACTGTGGGGACAGGACAGGGCACTGGGGGGACAGGGCAGGGGCACTGTGGGGACAGGGCACTGGGGACAGGACAGGGGCACTGTGGGGACAGGACAGGGACACTGGGGGGACAGGGCAGGGGCACTGTGGGGACAGGGCACTGGGGACAGGACAGGACACTGGGGACAGGACAGGGGCACTGGGGACAGGACAGGACACTGGGGACAGGACAGGGCACTGGGGACAGGACAGGGGCACTGTGGGGACAGGACAGGGCACTGGGGACAGGACAGGACACTGGGGGGACAGGACAGGGCACTGGGGACAGGACAGGACACTGGGGACAGGACAGGGGCACTGAGGGGACAGGACAGGGCACTGGGGACAGGACAGGACACTGGGGACAGGACAGGGGCACTGAGGGGACAGGACAGGGGCACTGTGGGGACAGGACAGGGGCACTGGGGGGACAGGACAGGGACACTGGGGACAGGACAGGGCACTGGGGACAGGACAGGGGCACTGAGGGGACAGGACAGGGACACTGTGGGGACAGGACAGGGCACTGGGGACAGGACAGGGCACTGGGGGGACAGGACAGGGCACTGTGTCCTGGCTGGGACACTCCTGGGGTCTTTGTGCCCAGGCTCAGGAGTGGCTGGGGCTGTCCCAGCCCGGGCAGGGGGGATTCCCTGTGCCTGGCTTGGGCTCAGTGCTGAGGGATTCCCGAGCCAGGAGCTTTCTGCAGGTTCCCCCAGGTTCCCCTCCCCAGGTTCCCCTCCCCAGGTTCCTCCAGGTTCCCCTCCCCAGGTTCCCCCAGGTTCCCCCAGGTTTCCCTCCCCAGGTTCCCCTCCCCAGGTGTTCCCCAGGACTCCTCTCCAGGTTTCCCGAGGCTGTTCCAGCAGCCCAGGGGCTCCACATTCCCGGGCAGTGGCTCGTGGTGGCCGCTGGGCTGCACTGCTGCTCACCAATCCAGCCCTGCCCTCGCTCCTTCCTTCCCTCAGGTAACGGGGATTGGAGCCTGGGAACAGCTCCCAGCCAGGGAAAAGGGAATTTACAGCAGAGGAGGAGTGAAGGATCCTGTTACCTGTGCCCCTGGATGAGCCTGTGGAGGTACTGGCTCGGGGAAGGTGCTGCCTTGGGTTGGCAGCCTTGGAAGTCACAGGGAAGGAAAATCAAATCAAAATAAAAGAAGGATTTAATGGAGACATTTCTTCAATGTTTCCAGGAGAAACACTGAGGGGCTGGAGCCCCAGGAGGGGCTGAGGGAGCTGGGGAAGGGTCTGGAGCCCCAGGAGGGGCTGAGGGAGCTGGGAAGGGGCTGAGCCTGGAGAAAAGGAGGCACCTTTCAGGGGGGACCTTGTGGCTCTGCACAAGTCCCTGCCAGGAGGGGACAGCCGGGGGGGTCGGGCTCTGCTCCCAGGGAACAGGGACAGGAGGAGAGGGAACGGCCTCAGGCTGGGCCAGGGGAGGCTCAGCTTGGCCAGCAGCAGGAATTTCCCCATGGAAAGGGGGCTCAGGCCTTGGCAGGGGCTGCCCAGGGAGCTTTGGAGTGCCCATCCCTGGAGGTGTCACCTGGAGGTGGCACTCAGAGCTCTGCCCTGGGGACAAGGTGGGCACAGCTGGGATGTTCTGGGAGGGCTTTTCCAGCCTCAGGGATTTGGGGATTGTGTGATCTGTGTCTGCTCTGTCACATCCAGCACCAAACACTGGAGGGAAAGTCATGAAGTAACTAGTTTAACTGTAATTTTTTTCTGGATGTGACCATTCTTAGGCCCTTAGAGGAGCAGACTCAGGTTTATTACAGTTTATTGGATCCCAAATGTGCCTCCAGCAGCGACTCCCAATCACAGAACAAACCCTCCCACCAGGCTTCTGCTACAAATCCACCTGGCACAAAACGTGAGGAGCTGAGAAACAGATTGAGGATGGGAAAATCTCCAGGTCTCAGGGAGCAGGTGGATCCTCAGGGAGCAGGAAAGTTCCCAGCTGGAAGGGCCTCACCTCTCTGTCATTCCTGGGAGTCAGAGGGGACAGTTCTGGAAAAAAAACTCCTTCTGCAGAATGAATAAACCACAGTCAATGAATACAAACACTGCACAAACATGGGGGGAGTATTCACAGAGTCTGTCAGGGGTAAAATCACTCCAAAATCCTGGGAAAAACCTCAGGACTGAAGATGTTCCTGACTTTGCTGCAGCTCCTGCAGTGGTGTGGAGACACCCACAGAGCTGGTGCTGCTGCAGCCCCTTATCAGCTCTCTGGACCCCACCCAGCCCTTATCAGCTCAGCTGCTCATTTGGACACAACTTCTCCATTTTATTTTATTGCATCACTTTCATTGATGGTTTTTTGAAGACTTTTTTCCTTTCTAAGATGAAATTTTGTCTATTCCCTCTTTGCTTCTCAGGGGCAGATCCCAGTCCAGGGGTTGTCACAAAACCAGGGAATTGTGAGGATTTGGGAAGAAATGGGTGAGATTTGAGTCAGGATGGTTTTCACATTTCTTATCCTTTCAAATGATTCCCTGGGAATTGTCCCCAGCCCTGTGCCCACCTTGTCCCCAGGGCAGAGCTCTGAGTGCCACCTCCAGGTGACACCTCCAGGGATGGGCACTCCAAAGCTCCCTGGGCAGCCCCTGCCAAGGCCTGAGCCCCCTTTCCATGGGGAAATTCCTGCTGCTGGCCAAGCTGAGCCTCCCCTGGCCCAGCCTGAGGCCGTTCCCTCTCCTCCTGTCCCTGTTCCCTGTCCCTGTCCCCCTGAGGCTCCTTTTCTCCCCTTCCCTGGACACTCTGAGCCCACCAGAACTGTCCATCCTTTCCCACAATTGACAGTTCACCACGAAGCTCCACAATTCCCCCAAATGCTGCCCTGAAAAATGAACATTTGGAGGGGTGCCAGGCCCTGAGCTCCCGTGTTTATGATCACACCACGCAGGCGATGCTTCCTTTCACCGAGTGGGGGACAATGAGGAGCAAATGACAAAAAAAAGCATTTGATTTTTTATGTGTGTGGTCTTCATCAAATTAGAAAAAAAAAAAAAAAAAAAAAAAAAAAAAAAAAAAAAAAAAAAAAAAAAAAAAAAAAAAGCTGGGCGGGCAGAGGGGGAGTTTGCAGTTTGCAGGAACATTAAAGAAATGGATTTTTTTTTAAAGGACCTTGAAAGAGGCTGCAGTGGGGGCAGAGCCTGGCTGGGGTTGCAGGGCAGGGCAGGGCAGGGAGGAGCAGCTGTGCCCAGCTCTGGTAACCAGCCCTGAAGCCCTGGGGATGCCTGGGAAGGTCCTGCCTGTGCAAACAGGAGCTCTTGGAGACTCCCCAAAGGGGAAATGTCCCCACGCGCTGCTGTTTACATGTGGAAATCCCTGACAGCATCCGCCTGCTGCCTCAGGCCTTTGGGGTTTTCTTCTTTTTTTTTTTTTTTTTTTTTTTTTTTTTCTTTGCTTTTACATGAAAAGTAGCTGGGATTGGCACGTGTAACAATCCCAACTTCTCCTCTCCCCCTGAGCTGGGAGTGAGGCTGCTCAGGGCTGGGTTTCATGGCACTCTGTAAAGTTATTTGCACAAGTGAAAAAGGTAAATATTGATGGATAATTAAAAAAAAAAAAAAGATGCTACAGGTGCTCTTTGTACAAAGTCTTGCACAGCATTTCACTCTTAATCAACTCCACATGTCCTAAGGCTTCTCTTTGTCAAAATTAAACCCAATTAATTCCCTTATTCCACACACAGGAAATGTCTGATGAAGGTGGGAGTGCCTCAGGTGCCGTAAATACAAATGAAAGGTCAGGGCAGAGCAGCTCCTGGCTGTGAAATCCCCATTTAAAAGGAGAGATGTTCCCACTGATCTTTTCCTTGTCCTTCTGGAGATCCAGTCCCCAAACCAGCAGCAGCCACTCAGGTCTCCCAATGGTGCAGGTGAAGTGCCAGCCCCACCACTCACTAAATAAAAATGAAATTAAACCAAATCATTTCTTCCACGGGCTCCAGCCAAAAGCTCTCGAGCATCTCTCCAGAAAAAAAAAAAAAAAAAAAAAAAAGGCAGAGGAGAGGAGGATTGTTCCAGTTTCAAAGCCCATGGAATATTTCACTGTTATCGCCTTTTGTCATCTCATTAGGAGAACCAAAGGCCTCTCCCCCCTTTTTCCAGTCTCCCATTTGCATTTATAATAAAGCGTTGCCATGGCAAAAATCTGATAGTCCTGGACTTCTCTTAAGGGTGGAGTCACATCCTCACAGGAGTCTGAGGAGGGGAAAAAAATCCCAGAAAAACTCAGTTTTTCCAGTGGGATGGGGCAGGTCCCTGCTGGGGAGTGTCCCCTGGGGGGACAAAGGCAGGAGGGAAGTGGCACAGGGAGCCAGGACACCCAGAGCTGCTCTTTGTCCCCATCTCAGATTATCAAATCTGGGATTTAATAGGGAATGGCCCCCTCTGTTCACTGGGGCCATCCAAGAGCAGCTCGTTCCCAAATTTAGTGACGAGGAGGTTTCACTGACAGCCCCGGGCACACGAAGGGCTCCGGGGGTTAATTAAAACCAGGTAATGGGGAGGATCCAGCAGGGACCTCCCCAAAGGTCCCCACTGCTCCCCCAGCCCGGGGTTTGTCACTTGGTCCCCTCCTGGGACAGTTCTGGTTTCTTTAGCTCTGCCCAGGTCAGGACGAACCACACACGGGAAATGCAGATTTTGACTTCAGAGCTGGATGTTTATTGTCTTTGACTTCAGACCTGGATGTTTATTGTCTCTTATCCATTTACAGACTCAGGAGCCGTGAGCTCTGACTGGCAGGTTAAAGAACAGAGGTAAAATTGAGTGACTCTGACTCTTCCCAAGGTTGTTTAAGTGATAATTACCCCAAATTGAGGTGACACCTGTATTATTTATATTTTTGACCCAACAATGACCACCCAACCCTGCAACCTTTTTCACCCAGTTACAGAAAACCACCCAAACCCATGGAGAAGAAGGAAGAAGAAGGTGGAGAAGGAAGAAGAAGAAGGTGAAGAAGGACTCAGACAACACCCAAAATCTTCCATCTTAACTCACACACATCACTATACACTAAAACCCCCAAATCCAGGTTTCCAGAGTTCCAACACCCTTCCTCCTGCTGGGAAAGCTGAATGGGATCATTTCCCAGCCAGCCTGGCAGGGATCAGCCCCAGGGAATCCCAGAGAGTCCCCCCAGATCTCTCTGTTCCTCCTCCTCCTCATCCATCCCCGGGGTGTCAAACCAGGGACTGTCCCCTCCTCACTCCAGGACAGAAGGAAAGATTGTCCCTGGATCCCTGGCAGTGCCCCAGGCCAGGCTGGACATTGGGGACAGTGGGAGGTGTCCCTGCCATGGCAGGGGTGGGGCTTGGTGGGATTTGAGGTCCCTCCCAACCCAAACCTTTCCCTGTTTCTGTGATTTCACTGGAAAGAACAAACTATCCCCCAAAGAGGACACTGTCAGTGTGGATAATCTGAAAACTCCCTCTGCCACCAACAGGCTGGTGGTGACAAAGCTGGGGAGGAGCCTCAACTCTCATATTTGTCATTCCCCCTGGGCTGTGCTGGGGGTGAAGGGCCTGGCCCAGGGCCTGGAGGAGAGAGATGGGATCTCCTTTGGACCTGGGTTGAGCTGGGCTCTCCCCTTGGAGCTGGGCTGATGTGAATGGTGGCCCCAAACCACAACCATTCCTGTGCTCCTCCACAGTGGGGAAGCTCTGGGCTCTCCTGGGCCACCCCAATTCTCTCTCTTGACACCCAGCTTGGCCAGCAGCAGGAATTTCCCCATGGAAAGGGGGCTCAGGCCTTGGCAGGGGCTGCCCAGGGAGCTTTGGAGTGCCCATCCCTGGAGGTGTCACCTGGAGGTGGCACTCAGAGCTCTGCCCTGGGGACAAGGTGGGCACAGCTGGGATGGTCTGGGAGGGCTTTTCCAGCCTCAGGGATTCAGGAATTCTGTGCTAAGTGCAGGACACTGTGACTGTCCCACCACAGCCACCCCAATCCCTCCTCCAAGAGGCTTTTCCACTTTTCCATCCACTCTCCTCCTGTAGCCACGAGTCCATTGCAGGTGGCCAATCCACACATCCATTCCCATCCCCAAAATCCCCCCAACAAAACCCAAATCCCACCTTTTCCTTCCTTTATTTCCACCTTTTCCTTCTTTCCTCCCCCTTTTCCTTGGCCAGGCGTGCAAAGTCTCGCTCCTGCTCGGATGAGGAAATCCAGAATTGCACCAGGGAGCAAAGAAAAGGGACAACCAAAGTTTCACCTTCGCTCCAGAGAAAAGATCATCTCCCCTGGTCTTTTTTTTTCCCGGCGGGTCGAGAGGAGGAAAAGGCTCTTTTGGAAACCCTTTTTTTTTCCATCGGAGAGCGAGTCGGCAATTAAAGCTGACTCTGCTCATTCATTAGCTCACATTAAAAACCGCTGCAAAAGCAGAGGGGGGAAAATCTCCAAACAAATTTGGGCCCCTCTCCCCCCATTGAGCTGCAGTTAGGGGCCCTCAATGTGCTCCGTTTGTGCTCTAACTGCTTCTGAAGCGCGGCCATATGGCCGCCTCAAAACATCCTTTTGGTGCTTAATTTGAGGCTCTGGTGGGCCCTAATCAGCCGTGTGGGGATGAGCCCCCTAATTGGGGACTAATGAGTCACCGGCAGCCCCCGAATTAATCCCGTTAATCGCTCGGCGTTGCCTGCTGGGTTGGGATGGAGCTGCAGGTGGAGGAGATGCTCCTCTCCCGCTTTTCCTGCACGGAGAAAACATGGAAAAGGCACAGCAGGAACTTTGGGATGGGTGCTGTGTTGTGGTTTGAAAGCAAAACGACTGAGAGGCTCCAAGTCAGAGATATAATTTAATAAGAAAAAAAGGTTAAAAGGTAAAAATAAAATAAAATAAATGCAATAACACAGAGGAGCACTGCCAGAGTCAGAACACAGCCTGAGCAGGGTGGGGGGAGCAGTCCAGGTGAGGGGCTCTTCCTGAAGCAGTGATCCCACAGAAAGGTCTGGGAGCTCTGCTCCTCTGGGAATCCAGTGGCTCAGGGCTGCTTGTCCTGTCCCAAATCCCAGATTCTCTCCAGGTGGGAATGCTTGGCTCCTCCCCCTGGGCATTGGGAGCATCTCCCAATGGGATGAGGAGTCGTGCAGTGGCTCCTTGATGGCCCATTAAACAGAGAGAGCTCCTGGAGGGAGTTCCCTGTGAGTCCTGGGCAAGGCATTGATGGGCCATGAGCAGAAGAGCCCAAAGGAGGGGCCTGGGAAAACACTGCCCCACCTGGTTCCAGCAGCTAATGGGGATGGGGATGGGATAAATACTGTGTGCACATCCTACACTGAAACCCAGGACAGTGCTGGAAGCGGATTTGTGTTCCCCCTGTGGGAGCTCCTCGATGGGATCACTGTCCGTGCTTGTCATGGGATGGTTTGGGTTGGGAGGGACCTTAAAGATAATCCAATTCCAGCTCTCCACCGTGGGCAGGGACACCTCCCACTGTCCCCAATGTCCAGCCTGGCCTTGGGCACTGCCAGGGATCCAGGGGCAGCCACAGCAAATCTGGGAATTCCATCCCAGCCTCTCCCCACCCTGCCAGGGAACAATTCCTGCCCCAGATCCCATCAAATCCTACTCTGAAGCCATTCCCTGTGTCCTGTCTCTCCATCCCTTGTCCCCAGTCCCTCTGCAGCTCTCCTGGAGCCCCTTGAGGTGCTCTGAGCTCTCCCTGGAGCTTCTCCTCTCCAGGTGAGCACCCCACTGAAATGCTGGCACGAGGCTGTTCCTGATTCCACAGAAGAACGAAGCAGGGAAGGGACGTCTCTGCCAACAATCACAATTATAGAATTACTGAGTTGGAAGAGACCTCCAAGATCATTGAGTCCAACCCAGCCCTGACACCTCAACTAAACCCTGGCACATCCAGTCTGCTTTAAACACACCCAGGGATGGTGATTCCACCACCTCCCTGGGCAGACCATTCCAATACTTTATCACTCTTTCAGTGAAAAACTTCTTCCTAATATCCAACCTATATTTCCCTTGGTGCAGCCTGAGGCTGTGTCCTCTGGTTCTGTCAGTGCTGCTGGAGAAAGAGACCAACCCCAGTTGTCTATAACCCCCTTTCAGGGGGTTCAGCACCTCAGGGCCCCTCATTTCTCCCCCTGGGTCTGTGGTTGCTGATCCCTGCTCTGGGTTTGTTCTCCCTCTATGCCATCCCAGTGCCAGAAGTGGAAGGAATTTTGTTCAGCCCAGTCTGGACGTTGCCCATGTTATAAACGTGGATTATAAAATTGGCTTTTCGCAAGATGTGTGTGTTACTTGTGGTAAGGATATGGGATATAAGTTTTTTATTTTTGCTGTTAGTAAAAGAAGATTAGGCACAGTGGTAGTAGTTGATATAAATATGTTTAAACTGTCTGTTTGGTGGGGATAACATCCAGTGAACGTGTAAAGAAGACTCTGCAATTGATATATTACGTTTAAATTGTCTGTTTAATTAAAATAACACCCAGTGAACATGTAAAGAAGACTCTGCTGTTGATACACCAATATCAGCATCTCCCACCTGCAGAAAGCACAGACCCAGGCCCAGCTGGAGGTGATAATGGAGACACAGCCCAGAAACACAAATGCTCTAAAAAGGCAAACCCAAGGAGGGGCCAGGCAAAACAGTTCCTGGAATATGGAAACCAGTTTATGGAATTATATGAATATTCATAAACTGTTGTGATAAGAAGGGTATTTAACAAAGTCTCTGAGATAGCGAAGTGTGGACTTGGCTGAGTGCTGAGTCACCTGGCTGTACTTTGCTTTTTCTATCTCCTAATTATTATTTATTATTTATTTTATTATTATTATTATAAATAATTATTTATAATATTTAATTATTTCATTAAATTATTTAATTAAATAAATTATTAATTAAATTAATTATTTTATTAAACATATTTCTTAAAATTTACCAAAAAGTGAACCTCGTTTTTCACACCCAGCACGAGGAGCTCGGGTGGTGCTGCCCTTCCCCTTCAGAACAACCCAGGATGGGAATGTTTTCTGGGGGATTTTCCTGCACTTCCCTGGGCAGACCCTGCACCTGCCCGAGGAGACTTTGCCGCATTCCCGAATTAATCTCCTCGCACAAACCGAACTCGGGGATAAAAATCCTAAAGTTCCCTTTAATCAAAGCTGATACTTGTGCTCTGGCACTTAAAATAAGTAAAAAAACCACAGTCAATAATGACTTGTCTGGTGTTCATTAGGGCACAGAAACACTGGCCCTGTGTTATTTCTCCATTGCCACCTCGGAGCCTTTCATAGGGAGGCTGGATTGATTATCCCTATCTGACAGAAGCATCCAGCTCTGGCATTATTGACCTTAAACCGTTAATTGCACAATTATCTTTCAACTCTGCAATGAAGTGCTGCTCATTCTTATGTTTTGAATTAAAAAAAAAAAAAAAAAAAATATATCACCGTTGAACTCCTGTGCACGGACTTTCAGCTGCAGTGAATAATAATAAAAAAAATCCCTATTTCCCCTCCTTCCTCGCACTAATAAACATCCCTGGGCTCTGTTGACTTTCTGTTTCTAATGGGAACAGAGTTCCAGGCTGGTTCAGCAGCACAGGAACACTCCAGGTACAGGAGCTGCTGCCTGGGGCTCTTGGAGAGCTGCAAACAGGAAAGTGAATTTCCAGAATTTCCACCAAGAGGGTTTGAATGCCTGAAATGAAAAGGGGAAAAGCTCAACAGCACTGGCATGGAAAATTGTCCCAAAATGTTGTGGTGACCAAGGCTGGGATTGTCCCCGGAGTTCTGTGTCCTGCAGGAGAGTCCTGGGGGGCTGGAGAAAATCAAGGAAAATCAAATTAAAATAAAAGAAGGATTTAATGGAGACATTTCTTCAATGTCTTCAGGAAAAACACTGAGGGGCTGGAGCGTGTCCAGGGCAGGGAAGGGGCTGGGGAAGGGTCTGGAGCCCCAGGAGGGGCTGAGGGAGCTGGGGAAGGGTCTGGAGCCCCAGGAGGGGCTGAGGGAGCTGGGGAAGGGTCTGGAGCCCCAGGAGGGGCTGAGGGAGCTGGGGAAGGGGCTGAGCCTGGAGAAAAGGAGGCTCAGGGGGGACCTTGTGGCTCTGCACAAGTCCCTGCCAGGAGGGGACAGCCGGGGGGGATTTGGGATCTGTTTCTGAGGAGAGAATTCACACCCACCCCAAATAAACCCCTGGTGAAGGTGCAGGTCCTGCCCTGACACCCCACACATGTCAGAGCCCTCAGGTGTGAAGGACATGGTTGGTTTGGTCCCAACCCCTCCAGGATTCCACAGCAATGCCCAGGGCTGCTGGAAAAAGCTGTCCCTGATCCCCCTGTAGTGACAACAGTGTGAGGGGTCACATTGCACAGAATCCCCAAATAAATCCCTGAGGCTGGAAAAGCCCTCCCAGCACATCCCAGCTGTGCCCACCTTGTCCCCAGGGCAGAGCTCTGAGTGCCACCTCCAGGTGACACCTGCAGGGATGGGCACTCCAAAGCTCCCTGGGCAGCCCCTGCCAAGGCCTGAGCCCCCTTTCCATGGGGAAATTCCTGCTGCTGGCCAAGCTGAGCCTCCCCTGGCCCAGCCTGAGGCCGTTCCCTCTCCTCCTGTCCCTGTTCCCTGGGAGCAGAGCCCGACCCCCCCGGCTGTCCCCTCCTGGCAGGGACTTGTGCAGAGCCACAAGGTCCCCCCTGAGCCTCCTTTTCTCCAGGCTCAGCCCCTTCCCAGCTCCCTCAGCCCCTCCTGGGGCTCCAGACCCTTCCCCAGCTCCCTCAGCCCCTCCTGGGGCTCCAGACCCTTCCCCAGCTCCCTCAGCCCCTCCTGGGGCTCCAGACCCTTCCCCAGCTCCCTCAGCCCCTCCTGGGGCTCCAGACCCTTCCCCAGCTCCCTCGGCCCCTCCTGGGGCTCCAGACCCTTCCCCAGCTCTGATGGGGAACAGCCAGAGCTCTGTGCACATCTCTGATCTCCCCCAGTTTGAGGAATGGGGAGCTGAGCTGGGAATTTTGATGGATTGATGGGTTTTGGTGGGAATTTTGATGGATTGGGGGGTTTTGGTGGGAATTTCAATGGAATAAGGGGCTGTGCTGCAGAATCTGAGCACCAGGTCCAGCCCTGTCTCTGCCCCTGAGTGGGGAAGGGGCTTTTCCAGCCCCGTCCTTGTGAGTCCAGCCCGAGCCAGGTGGGCCCTGAGCTCACCAGTTATTTCAGACACGTCCCGGGATTATCCTTGTTTGTTACTTCCAAACCATATTCAGCCGCTATTTTGGGGGCTTTTGTGCGATGATGGTCATTATGTGATATCGCAGGCAGCTATTAGTGCTGCTCGGGCTTTAATAAACGCCCGGCAGATTTAATAAAACTGATCCAGATTTAAAGTGTCCCTCCGGTGATAAATCACCTGGGGAAAATCCCCCAGCCCACTCCTTGCTCTGGGATTTCTGCTCAGCGAAATAAGTCGCTCACTCTGCCTTTACCCAAAAAAATCAAGCTGTTTCCACTGAGTTTGTGCTGAGCCGGGGAACAAAGGAGTCCCTAAATCTAAATAATTGCGGCTAATGATTAATGCAATTAAAAAAGGGGAAAAAAATATAAATATTGCAAACGGTTTTAATCGGCGGGTATTAAAAAATATATAAAAATCATTGAAATGAACGCTGCAAATCCCCGAGATGGGGGAATTAACTTGGGGTTTGGGAGGAGAAGCAGCTCGGGGGCTCCTGGGGCAGCTTTTGCCAGTGGAGGTTCTTCCCTTTCCACCTTTTATTTAGGAAGGAAATAACACCTAAAAAACCCCCGATTTTGGGTGGTTTTCCCCCTTTGGGCAGAGAAAATCACCCTCACAAAATGGGGTTATTGGGGGACCAATAAAAGGGAGTTGAGGGACCCCAAACCCACAAATAAAATGGGGTTATTGAGGGACTCCCCCAACCCACAAAACAGGGATTTTGAAGGACCTCCAACCCACAAAATGAGGTTATTGGGGGACCAATAAAAGGGGGTTATTCAGGACCCCCCAAACCCCAAAATGGGATTATTGAGGGACCAATAAAAGGGGTTTATTGGGGACCCCCCAAACCCACAAAATGGGGATTTTGAAGGACCTCCAGCCCACAAAATGGGGTTATTGGGGGACCCCAAACCCAGAAAATGGGGTTATTAAGGGACCAAAAAAATGAGGTTATTGAGGGACCCCAAATCCCAAAATGGGGTTATTGAGGGACCAATAAAAGGGGTTTATTGGGTCCCCCCAAACCCGCAGTAACCCTTTGTGCGCCGGGCTGATCCCAAAGGCCCTTTGTCCCCCTCCCCAGGGCCTGTATAATGCCCAGACTGTCCCATTTAGCAGCACAATCCCCCGGGCGGGCCCAGCCCAAACAAGCGCTGGGAGGTTTGTGAGCGGAATGCCAGGGGGCTGAGTGGCACACAATGGGCACAGGGACAAGTGGCCGGGCCGGGCTGGGCGCGCATGCAGAGCGGGGATTAGGGGGTCCCGCCCGGGGTCAAGTGTCCCAGGGAGCCGCTAAACACCCCAAACCTCACAACAGCTTTTTTTTCCCCCTTTTCTTCCTGTCCCCGTCTCGTTAAGTGCCTGAGTAAATCTCCTTGAATGGTTTCTGGATTTTTTTTTTTTCTTCTTTTATTTTTTTCTTTTTTTTTTTTTTTTTTTCCTTCCCTTTTTTTTTTTCCCCTTCTTCTTCTTCTTTTATTTATTTATTTATTTATTTATTTTTATTTTTATTTTTTTCTGGCGGGAGACACTTCTGCTTCTCCTTCTCTCTTCTTTTTTTTTTTTTTTTTTTTTTTTTTTTAAATTTTTTTTTTTCAGGCGCTCTCCAGAATAAATTTGCTCCTCGCCCCGCACAAAAAAAAAAAAAAAAACAAAACCCACCAAATTCCCCCCCCTCCCCTCCTCTCCTTGTCCTCCCCCCTCCGCCTCTTTCCTGCAGCTTTTGTCTCAAGGTGTGTGAACGAGGTGGGGGAAAATCTGGGCTCAGAAAAGCGAGATGGAGGTTCCCCCTCCCCGAGGATTAAGTCGAGGACTTGGAAGGTTTTGGGCTGAATGAGTGACTTCTCATCTTTAAAAAAAAAAAAAAAAAAAAAAAAAAAAAAAAAAAAAAAAAAAAAAAATTGCAAATTGCAGGTGTTGTTTTTTTTTAAAAAAAAAAATTTTTTTTTTTTTTTCTTGGTCCTACTTTCAAATAAATATAATAAATATATATAATAAATATATTTTTTCCTGGCGTTTTCAGCAGCAGTGCCAGTTGCTGGGCTGGGAGGATTCTCTGGGGCAGGAATTCAGTGACAGAAAGCACCTGGAGCACCTCCAGTGTCCTCTCCTGTCCTGTCCTGTCCTGTCCTGTCCCATCCTGTCCTGTCCTGTCCTGCTGCTGGCCCTCACTGGGGACATTTGGAAGGGCATAAACCGCCCCCAAAGCCCAAAGCCCAAAGCCCAGGCTGTGCCATGGGAAAGGCTCTGCTGGGCCAGCAGGAAACCGGCAGCTTTTCCACAGGAGGGGCTGGAATATCCCTGCAGTGAGATGATCCTAAAGGCCTTTCCAAGCCAGGCCACCCTGTGGGGACTGACCTGGGGGTGGCAGGGCTGGGGACACCAGGGGACAATAGGGGACACCAGGGGACAGCAGTAGGGGACAGGAGTAGGGGACAGCAGGGGACAGGAGGGGACAGGAGGAGACAGGAGTAGGGAACAGCAGTGGGGACAGCAGTAGGGGACAGGAGTAGGGGACAGAAGGGGACAGCAGCAGAGGACAGCAGTATGGGACAGCAGGGGACAGCAGCAGAGGACAGCAGTAGGGGACAGCAGGGGACAGCAGCAGAGGACAGCAGTAGGGGACAGCAGTAGGGGACAGCAGTAGGGGACAGCAGGGGACAGCAGCAGAGGACAGCAGTAGGGGACAGCAGCCTCCACCCTGCCCTGCTGCTCCTTCCCTCTCCCTGTGGACAATCCCAGGCTCTGGGGATGAGCACTGGGTCACTCCCAGTTTTAGGTCCCACTGTGGGACAGGGGGGAAAGGCAAGAAGGAGCTGGTGGGGGGCTCAGGTCCCACCACGGGGATCCCTCCATGCTCTGATCCCTGGGGGATCCCTGGGGTCCCTCCGTGCTCTGATCCCTGGGGGATCCCTGGGGTCCCTCCCTGCTCTGATCCCTGGGGGATCCCTGGGGTCCCTCCCTGCTCTGATCCCTGGGGGATCCCTGGGGTCTCTCCCTGCTCTGATCCCTGGGGATCCCTGGGGTCTCTCCCTGCTCTGATCCCTGGGGATCCCTGGGGTCCCTCCCTGCTCTGATCCCTGGGGATCCCTGGGGTCCCTCCCTGCTCTGATCCCTGGGGGATCCCTGGGGTCCCTCCCTGCTCTGATCCCTGGGGGATCCCTGGGGTCCCTCCCTGCTCTGATCCCTGGGGATCCCTGGGGTCTCTCCCTGCTCTGATCCCTGGGGATCCCTGGGGTCCCTCCCTGCTCTGATCCCTGCAGTCCTGAGGTGGTTTTTGTCTTTGTCCCCTTCATTCCTATGGGGTGGGTGGCAGCTTTTCCATGTCCTTCTCTCTTGGGTATTTAGTTTTCTTTCTGCCCGAGATTCCAAGGCTGGTGGTTCTGGTGGGCTGGAGGGAGTGTTTTTCCCTCCTGAGCTCTGAAGGCTTTGAGTTTGCTGTCTGACTCTGTGCTTGGTGTGAGAATGATGAGGAGTCTCAAGGTCTTGGTTTTCTTGGTTTCTCACGTTGTTTATTAATTCTTATCTTACAATTCTCTGTGTCCGGCCAAGGTGTTCACAGCAGCTCAGACATGAGGGGACTGCCCGTGATGGGAGGTCACTCTGCCTTTATACAGATAATTCTGTGGTTATTATTGACCATTCCATACCAATGTCTAGTAACTACACTAGAAGAGTCATTTCTACTCTGACCCAATCCCATCAAACTCCCCTGTGCCCACGTCACTGCAGGAGATGGAGGCCAAGGGAGAAAGAGAAGGACTCAGGGCACCGCCCTAAATCCTCCACCTTGTCCCCTTGCACCTACATTCTAAAAACCCAAAACTACAAAATCTTCCACCCGGTGATAAACTCCACCACTGTCTGTCACACATTTGTGACTTGGAATTCCTCTCTCTGTGTTGGATGTTTTTCTCATGGACCAAAATCAAAGCCTGTGTCCTCCTGGGCTCTGTGCCAGGCAAACTCCCCTGGAGAGACCCCAGACCCCCATGGGCAGACCCCAGACCCCCTGGGCAGACCCCAGACCCTCTTTCTCAGGTCCCAGGCCTCTCTATTGGGGTCTGTGGCCATCCATGGTGCCCAGAGGGATGCCCTGGACTCTGACATTTCTCCTCCCAGGCTCTTCCTGCAGAGCCCCCTGGGCTGGGGAGGGATCCTGGGGGAAGCTCCCACCGGGGCAGCTCCACCCAACCCTCCCTCCCTGCCCTGCTCAGCCCAAACTCCCCTGGAGAACGAGCTGGGTTTGGTTCTCCTCTCTTCCTTTTGCAGATGGAAAAAGAGACTCAGTCATCTCCCAAACGGGGCAGGGAGAGGCAGAGCCCTGTCCCTGTGTGAGGGGAGGTGACACTCAGTGCTCTGGGCTGGGGACAAGGTGGGCACAGCTGGGATGTTCTGGGAGGGCTTTTCCAGCCTCAGGGATTTGGGGATTCCTGTTTTGGTGCAGGACAAGCAGGGCTGGACATTGTACCCCTGTCCTGGGTTGTGGTGTAGGATGTGCACACAGTATTTATCCCATCCCCATCCCCATGAGCTGCTGGAACCAGGTGGGGCAGTGTTTTCCCAGGCCCCTCCTTTGGGCTCTTCTGCTCATGGCCCATCAATGCCTTGCCCAGGACTCACAGGGAACTCCCTCCAGGAGCTCTCTCTGTTTAATGGGCCATCAAGGAGCCACTGCACGACTCCTCATCCCATTGGGAGATGCTCCCAATGCCCAGGGGGAGGAGCCAAGCATTCCCACCTGGAGAGAATCTGGGATTTGGGACAGGACAAGCAGCCCTGAGCCACTGGATTCCCAGAGGAGCAGAGCTCCCAGACCTTTCTGTGGGATCACTGCTTCAGGAAGAGCCCCTCACCTGGACTGCTCCCCCCACCCTGCTCAGGGTGTGTTCTGACTCTGGCAGTGCTCCTTTGTGCTATTGCATTTATTTTATTTTATTTTATTTTATCTTATTTTATTTTATTTTTACCTTTTTTACCTTTCTTCTTATTAAATCATATCTCTGACTTGGAGCCTCTCACTCGTTTTGCTTTCAAACCACAACAGACCTACCAGAGCCCCTGGCCAGGAGCAGAGTTGGGCCCTTCCCTGGGACGTGGCAGCAG
Source organism: Zosterops lateralis (assembly GCF_965231275.1). Classification (NCBI taxonomy): domain Eukaryota; kingdom Metazoa; phylum Chordata; class Aves; order Passeriformes; family Zosteropidae; genus Zosterops; species Zosterops lateralis. The sequence continues at coordinate 686,226 of NC_139763.1, forward strand.
CTCTGGGGTGGCTCCAGCAGGGCCAGGGGAGGGTCCCTGTGCCTCAGAGTGGCCTCACCTTTCCCACTGCAGGGAAACAAAACCATTAGAAGAGCTCAGCCTTTCATGGGGGAGTGTGAGCTGCACACAGGTCAGAGCTCATAATGAGATAAACTTTCACTTGAAACTAATTCTTGAGCTTATTATGCCGTAATAGCTCCGGGAAAAATCACTTTCCACGGACATATTGCAGCCTCTGAGGTACGGCTAAGCCAAAAAGAGGTGATTTTCCTCTTTATTTCCAAACTGCAGCAGCAGCTTTAAAAGGACGCTTTCATGGATTAGGAAAACATGTTTTGGGTAAATCGCGCTACCCACGTCGAGGCTGCCGGCAATTAAATCCTGCCATCCAGATTACCAATTATTAGATTATATATGGATTTTTTTTTTTTTTAAAGCAGCAAGCTCGGTTCTGCTCGTGTGATGAGGGGGCTGCACGAAGAAAAACGGCAGAATGTGCAAAGAATTGTTAAATAACTGGTAAATAGGCTTAAGTTCTTTAAACTGGCAGTTCTGAGTAGCTTAAGCAGTATGGTTTGGATCACCTAAATTTCCAAATACCTGGAGTATATTTGTAAACATGGCAATCCAACGTTTCCCCGAGCAGCACATTCACATCCCAATTAGCATAAATGAGGATTTAACAGCTGATTGCACAGTGTGAATGATAGGGACTAATTGTCAGAGCAGGGGAGTTGGGGGATGATGGTCCCTGAGCTGAGCGGGGCTTTGGGGAGGGATGGGATGGATGGGAAAGGTTTTGGGAACCCTCGGGAGGAGGATGAGGATGAGGGAGGGATCCTGTGCTCTTCATCCATCCATCCATCCATCCATCCATCCATCCATCCATCCATCCATCCATCCCTCCATCCATCCCTCCATCCATCCATCCATCCATCCATCCATCCATCCATCCCTCCATCCCTCCATCCATCCATCCATCCATCCCTCCATCCATCCCTCCATCCATCCATCCATCCCTCCATCCATCCATCCATCCATCCATCCCTCCATCCATCCCTCCATCCATCCATCCATCCATCCATCCATCCATCCCTCCATCCATCCATCCATTGTCCATCCATCTCTCCATCCATCCCTCCATCCATCCATCCATCCATCCATCCATCCATCCATCCCTCCATCCATCCATCCATCCATCCATCCATCCCTCCATCCATCCATCCATTGTCCATCCATCTCTCCATCCATCCCTCCATCCATCCCTCCATCCATCCATCCATCCCTCCATCCATCCATCCATCCATCCATCCATCCATCCATCCATCCATCCATCCATCCATCCATCCTCCCTGTGGGACTGAGGGGCTCCTGGCCCCCCAAAAACCCCATGGAGAAGCCCATGTTGGGCTGAGCTCAGCCAAATCCTCACCTCTTATAAATATGTATGATATGGTTGGCATTTTGCAAATATTGAAATTAATACTATATGTGTTATGTTAGACAGTTACGTTGTATTAATTTAATGTGTTTAAACTCTGTTTGGTCAGGATAAAATCTAGTGAATGTATAAAGAAAACCCTGCTATTGATACACCAACTATCAGCATCTCCCATCTGAGGAAAGTCTGGACCGAGGCCCGAGATGAAGGAGATAATGAAAACACAGCCAAAACCACAAATTCTCTAAAGAGGCAAACCCAAGGAGGGACAATTCTTGGAATATGGAAACCACTTTGTGGGAAAATATGAATATTCAGAGAGTGATACAATAGAAGGGGTGTTTAAAGAAGTTCTCTGGAATAGCAGGGTGTAAACTTGGCTGAAACTTCTCTTTGCTTAATCTCTTTCCTAATTGTCTAATTTTTTATTATTAAACCTATTCCTTAACATTTACCAGGAAAGTGAACTCTGTTTTTCACACACCCTAACCCCAATACTAACACCAAACCCAACTCTAACCCCAACCCTAATGCTCACCCTCAGGCCTTGGCAGGGGCTGCCCAGGAGGGTTTAGAGTGCCCATCCCTGGAGGTGTCACCTGGAGGTGGCACTCAGAGCTCTGCCCTGGGGACAAGGTGGGTATGGGGACTCACAGATTGATCCACTTCCTTTCTCCCAAATGACATCCAACCCCAGTGGAGTCCGTTCCTCCTCCCTGGCTACAGGAATTGGAAAAACAATATCAGGCTGATATTTCCTGAGAGGACCTTTGATCAGGAGCCCTGGTGGGGAGCAGGGCAGGGCTCAGGGCCATCTGCCCTGCCTGTGGTGACATCTGCTGTCCCCAGTGCCACCCCAGGGGCAGGACAAGGCTGTTGGTGGCTGCAGGAGCATTTCCAGCTCTGCCTCCCTGGCAGGGTCACTGTGGGGAGCACTGAGAGCCAAACCCAAATGTGAGACCTGGGCAAAGTTCAGGGCAGGGAGGAGACCTGGGCTGACCCCGGGGGTGGCCCAGCCTGTTCTGCAGGACGGGAGGGCACAGAGTGACCTTTTGGGATAAAGTTTCCTCCCTCAGAAGGTGTTGGGAAAGATGGGACAGGGAGGACTTATGGATATGACTGCATGGTAAGAAATACTGCAGATATAAAACCTGTGAGTGAAATAGGAATGAAAGCCAGTTTGGAGATGTGAGCATGGCAGGCAGGAAGACGGGGATGAGCTGGAGACAGGAAAACAAAAGACAAGAATGTTGCCTTTCCACCTTGGCAAAGACATCCGGGAACAAGGGCATGAGAAAGGAGTCTGTAGAGTTTAGAATATAAAATGACATGGTGATGTAGTAGTTCTCACAGGCTGCAGGCAAAGTCTGTAGGTTTTGTATCTCACGCCGGTTGGTCACTGTAAATTAGAATATTCAACACAAAAAGAGATGGAATGGATTGGAACAAGGGGATCGCTCTCTTGTCCTGGCTCTCCTCCCTTTTGCCCTCACCTCTCTCCTCTGGCCCTCTCACCCTCTTCCCTCACCTCTCTTGGCCCATCCCCTCTCCTCTCTCTCACCTCACTTGCTCCTGTTTTCTCCCCACGCTTTTCCCCTGCTCCTGCCCCGTTTTTCCCCCTGAGCTCTCTTCTCTCTCTCTCTCCCCATTCTCTCTTTAGGGCTTTGCTCCAGCCCAGGCTGGTGGCTGAAGGCAAAGCCCTCTTTACCCACCACCCTTGGAATAATAAACCCCCGTGTTTCTAGAACATCTCAGCTCTGCAGAGCTCCTTGTCCCTGCCATCCACGGAAAAATTGCTACAAGAAGGGGCGTCCCTGTGGAGCAGCTGCTGCTGGGGAGGAGCAGGAGGGCTCCTGTGAGAGGGCAGATTTCTATGCAGGTTGTTGGGAATTAGGGATTTTTCACCTGCAGGCAGCACCAGGACAGGGCTGGCACATCCAGGGGGTCAGGGAGGGACAGGGAAAGGATGGAACAACCCCTGGGGGGGACAAGGGCTTGAAAGGTGCCCGAGTTCAGGTGAGGGAGGTGATGGACACAGAGGGACCCCCTGCCTGGCCCTGCTGCCCCCAGGAAAAGGCACTGGGGCAGACACAGGACCTGCCCAGGTGGGACTTGTGGGGTTTTATTTTCTTTTTCTGCCAGGGTTGGGATTAAATGTGCCAGAGGATATTTCTTATTCCGACTCAGATGTTTATTAATTCTGATCTCTGTTACAGTCTCACAAACTGTGAGTGCTACAGCACTTCAAGCTAACAAACTAAAAAATATAGCCTCATCTCTTTCTTTACAAGAACTTTGAAGGATAAACTGTCCAATTAAGAAATGACATCTGAATTATTTTGTGACTTTTACCCCAATACCCAACCCCCCCTGGCCCGCAATGGGGACTTTTCTATCCAATCACAAAACACCCCCCAGACCATGAAGGAGGAGAAGGTGAAAAAGAAGGACTCAGGCCCTGCCCTAAATCCTCCATCCTGCTTTAGATCTCTATTCCTGTATTCTAAACCCTTCAGCTCTGAGTTTTGTCCCCTGTGATATCACACACTTCTATCCCAACTCCACAGGCACAATCCCAGGGCTGTCACTCCATTTTGGGAGCCTTTTCCAGGGCCTCAGGTCAGTGCAGGGTTTGCTGGGGGTCAGAGCCTGGCAGCACAGACACTCTGGGATTCTCAGGGTTCCAACAGCAGAGACACTTCCAGGTGCTCACTGGGGTTGGTGAAATAACCAGGCTGGGAGGCCTTTGGTGTCCCTTTGGGGTGGCAGATTTGGGGACAGGCTCTGCCCCCCTCCCCAGAGGGGTCGTGGCCTCAGAGGTCCCTCCCAGCTCGGGATATTCCATCATTCCCTGGCTGCAGAAATTCCAATTCTGTCATTCCCTGACTGCAGAAATCCCAATTCTGTGATTCCCCGACTGCAGAAATAAAGGAAAAGTTTGGGAAGTTCCCAAGAGCTGCGGGAGGTCCTGGGGGAAGGAGAGAGTGAAGTTCCCTGTGGGAGTGACCAGGAGAAGGTGGGATCAAAGGGAAATGGGGCAATGGGAATGGGAAGACAGGGCAGAGATGGCTGTGCCCAGCCCTGGGGACAAAGGGGACAGCACAGACCCCAAACACACCGTCCCCCTGAGGAAGGTCAGGGATTATTGTAAATCAAGCAGGAAAACTCTGCCATGGGTGAAAAGCTGCTGTTTGGTCTGGGAGAAGGATTTTCCTTCAGCTCTGGATTGCAGCAAGAATCAAACCCTGTCTGGAGGCACCATTTGCTATATCCCCCATATCCCCTATATCCCATATCCCCCAAATCCCATATCCCCCATATCCCATGTCCCCTATATCCCCCATGTCCCCACATTCTCCATATCCCATATCCCCCAAATCCGATTTCCCTCATATCCCAAATCCCATATCCCATATACCCCAAGTCTCAAATCCCATTTCCCTCATATCCCAATTCCCATATCCCATGTTCCCCAAATCTCAAATCCTCCAAATCTCATATCCCCCAATTCCCAAATCCCCCAAATCCCATATTCCCCATATCCCTTGTCCCCCAAATCCCAAATTCTATATCCCATATCCCCCAAATCCCAAATCCCATTTTCCACATCCCCCATCCCAAAGGAACAGCTGCTCCCACAGGGAATGGAGGCCCCAATCCCAGCCAAAATTTCCCAGGAATTTCCTCACTGCTGTTACTCCTTCAGCCCAGGCTTGGCTTCTGTTTTACCCAAGTTTCATTGTTTTGGAAATAAAGAAATATTTCCAAAGTATTTGGAAATATTTCTAAATATATCCAAATATTTCCAAATATATCCAGATATATAATAATATATAATATTATTATATTACATCATATAATAATAATATATTCAAATATTTCCAAATATATAAAAAATAGAATAGAATAATATTATAATCTATATAATAATAAATAATAGTATAATGTAATAATATTATAATATAAATTAATTGACTATAATATATAATATATAATATATAACATATAACATATAATATATAATATATAATATATAATATATAATATATAATATATAATACATATTAATTAATACAATATATTAATTAATTAAATTGTATTAATTTTTAATAAATTTTAATAAATTTTAATAAAATTTTATTAAATTTACCATCTCCTGCTGTATCTGCAATCAACTCTGCTCCTCCTTTCCCTCTCCATAGGCAGGAAGGAGGTGCCACCTCCCCATTCCCTACAAGTCCTTCAGGACTGGAGTTTTAAAAATAAAAAATTAGAATATAATTAATAAATATAATTAATATAATAATAATATCATTAATATATTTAAAAATTATTCTTTTGCTGACAACGAGCCTGATGGACCTCTGACCTCAGGAGGCTGAAAATGACTCCTCTATTTTTGGGATATTTTATATTATTTTATACTGTTTTACCCAGACTATTTTACCCATTTTTAAATTTATGTTTATATATATTTATATTTAACTATTTATACCCTTTTATCCCATTCCACACAGACCAATTGGATTGGTGACACAAAGACAAACTCTTCCCTCACATTGGTCAGAGCAGAGAAATCCCTCCTAGGGAAAGGAATAAAAACAAATTTATAGTTACAAAAACATTTCTCCTGTTGACAGAAAATTCCCTGGGAAAAGAATTTCAGAAAACCAAAACACCTCAGGCACAAAACCAGGACTACCTGGAACTCTGTTTTTTTTTTTCCCCTAATTTAATTTATTCCCTTCATTCCTCTTGCCCTGTCCTGGATCCCCTTCCCACAGTTTCTCTCCAGGGAGTGCAGAGCTGCACACCTGCCCCAGGTGTGTCCTTGGGCTGGGCCCAAGGGGGGAAAAAGCCTTTTTTGGGGTTCTCCTGATTCCAGCCAGAAATCAGAGAGATGGTGGAGAATCCATAAAGGCTCTTTGTTCTTTTTTCCACGAATTTCTGGGTTTTTTCAATGCCAGCAGAGCCAAAATGGAGTTTTGTCCAATTCAGCTGAAGAAAGGGAAACTTAGGGGAGATTTAGGGCCGGAATTGTTCCCTGGGAGGGTGGGGAGGGGCTGGGATGGAATTCCCGGATTTGCTGGGGCTGCCCCTGGATCCCTGGACATTGGGGACAGTGGGAGGTGTCCTGGCCCAGGGAATCCCTTTAGGGTCCTTTGGTTTGAGGTTTTTGTTCCTGGCACAGGGAATCCCTTTAGAGTCCTCCAGGTTTGGGATTCTTGTTCCTGGCACAGGGAATCCCTCACAGCCCTTTGGGTTTGGGGTTCCTGTTCCTGGCACAGGGAATCACTCAGGGTCCTTTGGGTTTGGGGTTTTTATTCCTGGCACAGAGAATCCCTTTAGGGTCCTTTGGGTTTGGGGTTTTTATTCCTGGCACAGGGAATTCCTCAGGGTTGAACCCTGTCTTGCTTTCAATACAGGATGTCCCCAGCAGTTTCTGTTCTATTTCTATCTATTAAAATCATCTATTTCTATATATTAAATCCAGCTGTGGCCGTGTTCTTTATTCCATCCTCCCCCCAGGGGATCTCTGCTGTCCATGGCCCATCCAGGTCACTGCAGGGCTGAGACAATTCCATCAGCCCAGGGGGAGGAGCCCGGAATTCCCACCTGGATCAAACCTGGCATTGGGAACCCCAGCACAGCCTGTTTGGATTCCCAGGGGAAAAGCAGAGGGCTCCAGCCCTGGGGCAGCTCTGAGCCTGCTCTGGGCTCTCCCCAGCAGCTCCAGGTCCCTCCTGTGCTGGGATCCCACCACCCCTGGCTGCAGGAGGGGCTGCAGATCCCCCTTCTCCTGCTGCCCACCAGGGAAATAAAGGTGTTTGTGGGGACACTCAGGGGCTGAGGAGCTCCCCAAACCCTTCTCCAGTGGGATCCCTGTTCCCCACAGGCTCCTGCTCTCCCTGCCCCACATCCCAGCTCCTCTCAGGATCCCAGGAGGATGGGGCTGGGCTGGGACCAGCCCTGCTGTGCTGTCACTTTTATCTTCTTTTTCTGACAGAGTCAGGATTAAATGAGCAAGATGTTATTGCTTGTTCAGACTCAGGTGTTTATTAATTATTATCTGTGTTACAGTCTCACAAACTGTGAGTGCTACAGCACTTCAAGCTCACAAACTAAAAAATGAATCCCTGTCTCTCTTTCTACAAGAATTTTGAGGATGAACTGCCCAGTTAAGAAATGACACCTGAATTATTGTGACTTTTACCCCAATAACCAACCCCCCCTGGCCCGCAATGGGGACTTTTCTATCCAATCACAAAACACCCCCCAGACCATGAAGGAGGAGAAGGTGAAAAAGAAGGACTCAGGCCCTGCCCTAAATCCTCCATCCTGCTTTAGATCTCTATTCCTGTATTCTAAACCCTTCAGCTCTGAGTTTTGCCCCCTGTGATATCACACACTTCTATCCCAACTCCACAGGCACAATCCCAGGGCTGTCACTCAATTTTGGGAGCCTTTTCCAGGTCAGTGCAGGGTTTGCTGGGGGGTCCAGAGATGAAGTCTGGGATTCTCAGTGATCAGAGTTCCAGCTCCTGCTGCTCATCCCCAAACTCTCCCCTCACCCCGAGCTCTGTGTCCCCTCTGGATCCCACAACACCCACCCCAAACCTCCCCTGCAGGGAGGACAAACCCCAGCACCCAAACCCGGGGGTGGATTTAGGGCTGGGCTGGGCTTAGGGCAGCCCCATCTGGATTTGGAATTTGCTTTACTGTGACAGACGGTCTCCCCGACCAGGAGGGAAAAAACCCACCCAACAACAACAACAACAACCACCAGAATCAATCCAAGCAAAACAAGTGTTTTTATTAAACTTTTATTGCACTTAAGGCTCTCCTTTGAACCTTTAGAGCCTGGCCCAGTGTGGGCTGGCCATGAATGTCCTCTGCTGGCTTTAAATAAAAAAGGTGGGGGGGACAATGTCGTGCACTTAAATCCCTTCACTGGAAATTTCGTGCCTTTCACTTGTTTAGCCACAGTGGAGAAAAGCCCAGTGACAAAACTTTCCTGCGGGCTTAGGGGGATTTCTCCTTTGAAGCAGCCCCAACAATAATACTGTAATAGAAGTAAAGCCCTGCTCCTCTTACCCACAAGCAGATTTTCCCCCTTTGCACAAAACGTGCTGCAATTGGTGACAAAGTGGCTCTGGCTAAGCAGGGACCCCTCCCCACCTCCGCCTACTTTGTCTCCAACTTTTTTTTATTTAATTTTTTTTTTTTTTTAATTCCAAACCAGCCATAAATACAGATACACCAAAGAGTTAATTTGCTTTTTTTTTTTTTTAAAAAAAAACCTCCTTCTCAATATATCCTCTCTCTCATTCCTGCATAAAATCCCCATGTCCAGACATCAAATCAGTAAACCCTGTTGCCTGTCAGCGAGGACAATGTCAGGCCATTAGTATGTTAATAAGTCCGGAGGGTGACAGGTGGCCTAGTAGACAGCTCAATTAAGCTGCTCATTAAACACACGCTAACGAACAGCCAAGGCAGGGCCTGAACAGCACCATTCTGTAATGACATGATGTCAGAGCGAACAAATGAGGAAAAATAACAAAAACATTACAGCAGTGACAGACGCCACTAATAGGGACCCCTTGCACTACATCAGCCCTCAAATCAATGAGCAACAGGGATCAAAAAACTCGACCCAACATTCTCAGGGGACTCAATGCGCCGAGATTTTTTCGGTCGGGTTTTTTTTATTTTTATTTTTTTTTTCTCTGTCTCTTTTTTTTTTTTTTTTTTTTTTTTTTCCTCCCTCCCTATTTCTCCCCCTCGATTAAAATATCAGGAATTTCTAACAGGAGGGGCAGAGTTTATTCCCTGTAGGTTTTACCCATAAAAAAGGGGAAACGCTGTGCAAGGTGAGGCCGGAACGAAAAAAATCATCCTTTAATGGGCTCATCATTTCAATTTGATTGGCATTTTTTTTTAAATTTTTGCCTTTATCCTGCCTTTTTCCTCTCCCTTTTTTTTTTTCCTGCAGGTTCCTTGATCTGCTGTACCTGCTCGGCCTCCTCGTTCACCCCACCAGGGGAGAACTTTGAAAATGTACATTTGTCCCTATTATTAAAAAAATAAATAAAAAATTTAAAAAATTAAAAAAAAAATAAAGAAAAAGAAAAATAAAAAAAGAAAAAAAAAGAAAAATAAAAAAATTAAAAAGAAAAAAGAAAAATAAAAAAAGGAGAAAGAAAAAGAAAAATAAAAAAAAATTAAAAAAAAAGAAAGAAAAAAAATAAATAAAAAAAGAAGAAAGAAAAATAAATTAAAAAAGAAGGAAGAAAAAGAAAAAGAAAAAAAAAGAAGAAAGAAAAAGAAAAATAAAAAAAGAAGAAAGAAAAATAAAAAAAGAAGAAAGAAAAAGAAAAATTAAATAAAAAAAAGAAGAAAGAAAAAGAAAAAAAAAAGAAAGAAAAAAGAAAAAGAAAAATTAAAAAAAAAAGAAAGAAAAAGAAAAAAAATAAAAAAAAGAAGAAAGAAAAAGAAAAAAAAGAAAGAAAAAAAAAAGAAGAAAGAAAAAGAAAAATTAAAAAAAAAAAAAGAAGAAAGAAAAAGAAAAAGGAAAAATAAAAAAAAAAAAAAAAAGAGGGACTTCCAGCAGCTGGTGGAGAAGAGAAATCCTCTCGTTTTCAAGTCAGGAGCTTCCCGGGTAATAAATTCAAGCATCCGGCGGGTGCTGAAATGACATTTTAAACTAATGGGCTGCTCGGCCATTAGAGGGTCGCGACCTGCGCTCTCAGCCCCGCTCTGAGCTGTGTTAACTCAACAGCCCACAGCTCGCCCCACGGTCAGCCCCACATCCCCCAATAACCCCCCACATCCCCCAATAACCCCCCACATCCCCCAATAACCCCCCACATCCCGTTAATAATGGGATAATCCAGCCCCACATCCCCCAATAACCCCCCACATCCCCCAATAACCCCCCACATCCCCCAATAACCCCACACATCCCCCAATAACCCCACACATCCCGTTAATAATGGGATAATCCAGCCCCACATCCCCCAATAACGGGATAATCCAGCCCCACATCCCCCAATAACCCCACACATCCCGTTAATAATGGGATAATCCAGCCCCACATCCCCCAATAACGGGATAATCCAGCCCCACATCCCGTTAATAACCGGGATAATCCAGCCCCACATCCCCCCAATAACCGGGATAATCCAGCCCCACATCCCGTTAATAATGGGATAATCCAGCCCCACATCCCCTCCAATAACCGGGATAATCCAGCCCCACATCCCGTTAATAACGGGATAATCCAGCCCCACATCCCCCAATAACCGGGATAATCCAGCCCCACATCCCGTTAATAACCGGGATAATCCAGCCCCACATCCCCCAATAACCGGGATAATCCAGCCCCACATCCCCCAATAACTGGGATAATCCAGCCCCACATCCCCCAATAACCGGGATAATCCAGCCCCACATCCCCCCCAATAACCGGGATAATCCAGCCCCACATCCCCCCAATAACCGGGATAATCCAGCCCCACATCCCCCCAATAACCGGGATAATCCAGCCCCACATCCCCCCAATAACCGGGATAATCCAGCCCCACATCCCGTTAATAACCGGGATAATCCAGGGGGAGAAGGGAAAGGGATGGAAGTGGGAAAGAAGAAGAATTAAAAGAAGAAAAATTAAAAGAAGTAAAAGCAGCAGAACTGAAAGAAGTAAAAGTAAAAGAAGTAAAATTAAAAGGAGCAGAATTAAATAAAGTGAAATTAAAAGAAGTAAAATTAAAAGAAGTAAAAGTAAAAGCAGCAAAAATGAAAGAATTAAAAGAAGCAGAATTAAAAGAAGCAAAACTAAAAGCAGCAAAATTAAGAGGAGCGAAACTAAAAGCAGCAAAAACTAAAAGAATTAAAAGAAGCAGAATTAAATAAAGCAAAATTAAAAGCAGCAAAACTAAAAGCAGAAAAACTAAAAGGAGGAAAACTAAAAGCATCAAAATTGAAAGAAACAAAACTAAAAGCAGCAGAATTAAAATAAATAAAAATAAAAGCAGCAAAATTAAAAGCAGCAAAACTGTAAGCAGGAAAACTAAAAGAATTAAAAGAAGCAGAATTAAAAGAAACAAAACTAAAAGAAGCAAAACTAAAAGAAGCAAAACTAAAAGCAACAAAATTAAAAGCAGCAAAACTAAAAGAAGAAAAAGAAGAAAACTAAAAGAAGAAAACTAAAAGAAGTAAAACTAAAAGCAGCTTTGCAGGCGGCTCCTGGCCAGGTGTGGCAGTGGGCAGCTCACACAACCAAAGCTGCCAAAATATTTTGGGGGCCACTAAAACACTCCCCCGGTTGAACTCACTGGTTTAACTGGTCCAGACTCAGCCCCTGACACACCAAGGGGCAGCAGCACCATCCCCTCTCCTACCTGTCCCTGCAAAGTGGCTGCCAAGGGTTGTTACAGCAATAATTGATTTTCCCCCAGCCCTTTTTGGCCCCAAGTGCTGGAAAATGAGAATTAAAGGGTGCAAGAAAATGAGAATTAAAGGGTGCAAGTGCAGTGGGTGTCTCTGGGCCGGATCCAGCTGTGCCAGGGACAATGATGAGAGGCAGACATCAGATCCCAGATTAGTGGGGAGGGACAAAACAGCCCCAATGTGGTGATAAAAAAATGGCTGAGGGGCAGATGAGAGGGACCAGCAGATTTCCACAGAGCTGCTCTGTAGAGACATCCGTGACTTACAGGGACAAGGTGCTCTGCACACCTGAGATATTCTAGAATATGTGGGTTTATTGCAGGGCCGTGGGTAGAAAGGGCTTTGCCTTCAGCCACCAGCCTGGGCTGGAGGGAAGTGCCAGAGAGAGAAGGAGAGAGAGCAAGAGGGTTTGGGCTGAGGAGAGGGGAGAGAGAGAGCAAGGGGCAGGGTCAGAGTGCAGGGGGAAGAGAGCAGAGGTGAGAGCAGGGAAAGGAGAGCCAGGTCCTGGTTCCAATCCATTCCATCTCCTTTTGTGATGAATATTCTAATTTACAGTGACCAACCAACACAAGACACAAAATCCTATAGAATCTCCACACAGCCTATAAGAACTACTACATCACCATGTGTTATATTTTAAACTCTAAAAACTCCTCTTTAGACTTTTCTGTTTTGCTCCATTGACCTTTGGATCCCTCAGGCAGCAGAAGGGGATTGTTCAATCCAAAGGGATTCTCCTCCAGCTGCCCAGGCTGTTGTCTTCAGGTTATAGAGTAACTAAGGCTCGGTGTCCTACAACTCAAAGTGAGCTCCCATTTCTATTTCGATTACAGGTTTGATATTTTCAGAATCTTTTGCCAAGCAATCATATTTATAAGGTTTCCCTGATTCATCTTTCCCAACACTGCTCGAGCTGCTCCAGCCCCAGCCCGCAGGGCTGGAATCAGGGAAAATACTTGGGAAAAGGGCACAGGGCAGGGGGAACAGGGCAGAGGCTGAATGAGACATGCACAGCTCCAGAGCAGTGCCAGGGCATTGGAGAAGATGAATCAGGGAAACCTTATAAATATGATTGCTCAGCAAAAGATTCTGAAAATATCAAACCTGTAATGGAAATAGAAATGGGAGCTCACTTTGAGTTGTAGGATCCCGAGCCTTAGTCACTCTATAACCTGAAGACAACAGCCTGGGCAGCTGGAGGAGAATCCCTTTGGATTGAACAATCCCCTTCTGCTGCCTGAGGGATCCAAAGGTCAACGCAGCAAAACAGAAAAGTCTAAAGAGGAGTTTTTAGAGTTTAAAATATAACACATGGTAATGTAGTAGTTCTTATAGGCTGTGTGGAGATTCTATAGGATTTTGTGTCTTGTGTTGGTTGGTCACTGTAAATTAGAATATTCATCACAAAAGGAGATGGAATGGATTGGAAGCAGGACCTGGCTCTCCTTTCCCTGCTCTCACCTCTGCTCTCTTCCCCCTGCACTCTGACCCTGCCCCTTGCTCTCTCTCTCCCCTCTCCTCAGCCCAAACCCTCTTGCTCTCTCTCCTTCTCTCTCTGGCACTTCCCTCCAGCCCAGGCTGGTGGCTGAAGGCAAAGCCCTTTCTACCCTCGGCCCTGCAATAAACCCACATATTCTAGAATATCTCAGGTGTGCAGAGCCCCTTGTCCCTGTAAGTCACGGATGCTTCTACAAAACAAGTCAGTGAGAAAACTCCCCAAGGTTTGAAGTGAGCCCTGGTTTGCTCCCAGCCTGGCTCTGAGCTGAGCTGTGCCAGTCCCAGCCTGTGCCAGTCAGGAGGAGTGAGCCAGCCCCGGGCTGGGATGGGCTGTGTGGGCTCAGAGATGACACACATCAACTTTCACGAGCTCTGCTGGGAATTGTCTGCCTGCTGAAATTAAATAAGCAGCCGAGCCTTTCAAACTGCCGGCTCCATAATGGGGGAAAATATTCCGTGTGATTAGAGCCTGGAAAATCAATCTGACCTTTGCAGCATCATTAAAAAAAGGGGGGTGGTCAGCCAGGGCTGGGGGATCTCCCTGGACACCAGGGACACCAGGTCACTTCTCCTCCTGCCCTGGAACAGCAGTTGGGGACACCGGCTGTCCCCAGAGATGTCACTGCAGTCCCCAGAGATGTCACTGCAGCCCCATCTGCAGGGTGGGGGATCCCAAAGGGCTCTGCAGGGTCATGGGGGGTCTCTCCCCTCTCCCCTCTGCCCCCTGAGCTGCCCCTGCCCAGGAACTGCCAGGACTTCAAGGTGACCCCTGGGCAGTGCCAGCCCCAGTGTGGGCACAGCCCCAGGGCAGGGATTGTCCCCCAGGGCAGGGATTGTCCCCTGGGCTGGCCCTGGGTGACACCTCCAGGGCTGTGCCCAGTTGTGGCTCCTGCAGGAGAGCCCTGGAGGGGCTGGAGAGTGTCCAGGGCAGGGAAGGGGCTGGGGAAGGGTCTGGAGCCCCAGGAGGGGCTGAGGGAGCTGGGAAGGGTCTGGAGCCCCAGGAGGGGCTGAGGGAGCTGGGGAAGGGTCTGGAGCCCCAGGAGGGGCTGAGGGAGCTGGGAAGGGGCTGAGCCTGGAGAAAAGGAGGCTCAGGGGGGACCTTGTGGCTCTGCACAAGTCCCTGCCAGGAGGGGACAGCCGGGGGGGTCGGGCTCTGCTCCCAGGGAACAGGGACAGGAGGAGAGGGAACGGCCTCAGGCTGGGCCAGGGGAGGCTCAGCTTGGCCAGCAGCAGGAATTTCCCCATGGAAAGGGGGCTCAGGCCTTGGCAGGGGCTGCCCAGGGAGCTTTGGAGTGCCCATCCCTGGAGGTGTCACCTGGAGGTGGCACTCAGAGCTCTGCCCTGGGGACAAGGTGGGCACAGCTGGGATGTGCTGGGAGGGCTTTTCCAGCCTCAGGGATTTATTTGGGGATTCTGGGATTTCAGTGAACCTGGAGAACACTTATTTCCTGCCAAAGCAGATGAGAGTTTTCCCAGGTTTTCCTCACACACACAGGAAGCCCCTGAGCTGTACCAGCCAGATCCTGAATTCAGGAATCCCTTCCTAAAGATCAGGAATTGATATTTGGGGAGTTTTACAGCAATTCACTCTTACAGTGACTCAGACACAGGTTTTTCAGCTCTGGGGACCCAGCAGCTCGGTCACACCTCAGGAAGGGGAGATGTGGAGGCTCCAAAACCTCCCCTGGCCTGGGAAGCAGCAGCAGGTACCAGGACGGCACCTCTCCCTCCTCATCCTCGGGGTGAACCCACCTTGTCCATGTCAGGGAACGTGGACACCCCTCCTGCCTCTGAGCACCATGAGGAAGGAGAGTCCCCTGGGTGTCCATGACACAGCTTTGGGGGGATGGCAGCAGATCCTAAAGCTGAATGTGTCAGGCACAGCTCTCCTGGAGAAATGGAGCCTCCCTGTTATGACTTTGTGATGTGAAACTCTTGCAGAACATCTCTCCTGGTGCCTGCTGCCTTCCTGGGAAGAGGCTCCTTTGCTTCCTGCCAGGTACAGGCAGGGCTTGGCTGGTTCCTCACCTTTCACTGGGACAGAGAGACAGAACTTGTCTGGTTCCTCTCACAGGCAGGGCTTCTCTGGTTCTTCACATTTCATAGACTCAGACAGGGTTTCTCTGGTTCCTCACCTCTCAAAGGTTCCCCTGCTTGGGCCACTGGGGGTGGGAATGTGTCAGGACTTTTAAGAGTTTTAAAACATTTCAAGGTGTTTTACAGCATTATTTATTGCCTCAGTCTCATCGAAGGGTGAGAACGTCGTCACCACACACCCAAAGTCAGTGGTCAGTTGTGAAGATCAGGTTAAAAGGTCTCTTAAAGGTTAATTGGACAATAATAATTAACCAATAATTGGTTAATTAACCAATAAACTACTGCCTCAAAGGATGTTTTTACTTTCACACCAATCCCTAATTAATTTATCTCTGCCATAGTGCAGACTCTCTGACCAATCATCTCATGACACACAAACTTACTGCACCTTAAAACTTCTTATTACATTTATAATTATTTCTGTGTCTCAAACTTTAAACTCCAAACCTTTCCACTACTTAGCTCAATGTGTTTCTGTTTCTATCTAAACTACAAACTCACATTTGTACTTATGGTCTCCAAACTTGGAAGCCTTTTCCAAGGTCTCAGGTGGAACCCTGTAATTTTATTTTTTTTTTTTTTAATTTTATTTATTTATTTATTTATTTATTAAATATTTGGGCCTGCATGGACGAGATTCTGAGAATTTTCTGGGCCTGGAATTCCCACAGGAATGGTCCCAATTCCCTGTGATGGAAACCTGGATTTGCTGAGAGGGTTTTTGTTGGCACAGGGGGCACAGAACAGCTCCATGCCTGATGCCAGGTGTGGAACCAGGTCCCCTGGGAAGGTCTGTGTCACCTGTGTCACCTGTGCCACCTGTGTCACCTGTCACCTGCAGGGAGGGAGGCAGGGAAGGATAATATTGGAGTCCAGGGCATCCCTCTGAGCGCCCTGGAAAGTCACAGACCTCAGTAGAGAGGCCTGGGACCTGAAAAAGAGGGTCTGAGGTCTGTGCAGGGGGGTTTGGGGTCTGTCCAGGAGGGTCTGGGGTCTGCCCAGGGGGTCTGGGGTCTGTGCAGGGGGGTCTGGGGTCTGCCCAGGGGGGTCTGGGGTCTGTGCAGGGGGTCTGGGGTCTGTGCAGGGGGTTTGGGGTCTGCCCAGGGGGGTCTGGGGTCTGTGCAGGGGGTCTGGGGTCTGCCCAGGGGGGTCTGGGGTCTGCCCAGGGGGGTTTGCCTGGCACAGAGCCCAGCAGGACACAGGCTTTGATTTTGGTCCATGAGAAAAACATCCAACACAGAGAAGAATTGCAAGTCACAAAGGTGTGACAGACAGTGGTGTGGTTATCACTGTGCAGAAGATTTTGTAGTTTGGGTTTTTAGGATGGAGATGCAAAGGGACAAGGTGGAGATTTCAGGGCGGTGCCCTGGGCTCTTCTCCTTCTCCCTTGGCCTCCATCTCCTGCAGTGACGTGGGCACAAAGGAGTTTCAGTGGGTTGGGGCAGAGTAGACATGACCCTGTTAGTGCAGGTGATGGACATTGGTATGGAATGGTCAATAATAACCACGGAATTATCTGTATAAAGGCACAGTGACCTCCCATCACAGGGCAGTCCCCTCGTGTCCAGGCTGCTGTGAACACCTTGGCCGGACACAGAGAATTGTAAGATCAGAATTAATAAACAACACGAGAAACCAGAAAACCAAGACCTTGAGACTCCACTTCATTCTCACACCGAGCTCAGCACAGAACACAGAGACACAGAGTCGGACAGCAAACCCCAAATCCTTCAGGGGTCAAGAGGGAAAATCACTCTCTTCGTGCCCACACGAACCACCAGCTTTGGAATCTCAGGTGAGAATAAAAAGAGATTAAACCTGAGAGATAACACCCAGGAGCAACAGGCTGAGGACCAGCCCAGGCACCTGCAGCCTCCAATCTGTCATTGATTTAATGAAGAATTCTCATTTAATGAGTTATCACTCAATCCACGGTCCTACAGGGGTGAAAAAAAATAAAAATCCCCCTAAAAAAAATCCAGATGAACAAATAAAGCTGCAAAAAGTTGGGAAATCAATTGCAGGACCAAAAAAAAAAAAAAAAAAAAAATAAAATCAGTGGAACCAGGTCCCCTGGGAAGGTCTGTGTCACCTGTGACACTTAATGTCACTTAATGAGTTGTCACTCAATCCAGGGTCCTACATGGGGAAAAAAAAATTTAAAAATCCCCCTAAAAATTTCCAGATGAACAAATAAAACTGCAAAAAGTTGGGAAATCAACTGCAGGACTAAAAAACCATAAAATCAGTGGAACCAGGTCCCCTGGGAAGGTCTGTGACACCTGTGACACTTAATGTCACTTAATGAGTTATCACTCAATCCACGGTCCTACATGGGGCAAAAAAAAAAATATAAAATCTCCTAAAAAAATTCCAGATGCAGAAATAAAATGGCAAAAAGTTGGGAAATCAACCAAAAAACCACACAAATTCAGTGGCCGCTGCCTCCCGGTTCCCTTGGAGGAGGAAGAGGAGCAGAAATAAATGGGGATAAAAGGTTGAGGCACAAAACCTTCCCCTCTTGCACCTGCACAAATTTGGTTTTTCCAGGCCTGGGGTTGGCACAGGGAGAGGACACTGTGCTGGAATTCTGGTGTGAAAATCTGGATTTCAATCCTTGGGGAAAGGGGCAAAACTGAGCCTGGTTTAGTGGGGTTTAAAACATAAATTTAATGGGGTTTAACCATTCATTTAATGGGGTTTAAAGCATTTATTTAATGGGGTTTAAAGCATTTATTTTATGGGGTTTAAAGTATATCAGTCTTCGTTTGGGCTGAGGTTGAGCTGGAGTTTCTGCTCTGGTTAAATTTTAAATTTTAAATCCAAACCTGTGACAAAAGAGGCAAAAAAGGGAGTTGGGTTTGGTGAAGGTTAAACCGGCTGCGGCTGGTGATGGGACTGGTCATAGGAGGATGAGAAAAGGGGGAATTAACTGGTAAAAAAATGGTTAATTAATGAAATAAACTGGGGAAATAAACTGGGGAAATAAACTGGAGAAATAACCTGGGGAAATAAACTGGGGAAATAAACTGGGGAAATGAACTGGTGAGATAAACTGGTTAATTAATGAAATAAACTGGTGAGATAAACTGGTGAAATAAACTGCTGAAATAAAGTGAAATAAACTGGGGAAATAATCTGGTTAATTAATGAAATAAACTGGTGGAATAAACTGGTTAATTAATGAAATAAACTGGGAAATAAACTGGGGAAATAAACTGATGAGATAAACTGGTGAAATAAACTGGTTAGTTAATGAAATAAACTGGTGAGATAAACTGGTTAATTAATGAAATAAACTGGTTAATTAATGAAATAAACAGGTGAAATAAACTGGTTAATTAATGAAATAAACAGGTGAAATAAACTGGTTAATTAATGAAATCAGCTGGTGAAATAATCTGGTTTATCCCATTCAGGCCAGTGATTTTGGTCAGTTTTGAAGACATTGCCAGAATGGTGAAATTTCAGTGGAAACATGAAAATAATGTTGCCACCACCCCACGAGGGCCCCTGGGTTGGTTTGGTTTGGTTGGGTTTGGTTTGGTTTGGTTGGGTTTGGTTTGGTTGGGTTTGGTTTCGTTGGGTTTGGTTTGGTTTGGTTGGGTTTGATTGGGTTTGGTTTGGTGGGGAAATTTCTCCAGACCAAATTGGCACGTTTTGACCTCCTGGCACTGAAAAATTGCGATTGAAATTTAAATCTTTATTTTGTTTCTAAAGGAGATCATTTCTTCCCAGGACCATACATCTAATTGTACTATTTAAGACACATTTAATATATTTAATTTTCCAGTCAGCGACTAGAAAGGTTTTATTCAGCTTCTTAGGGGGATTAATCCTTAAAATCCTTTTGTGGGGAGGCAGGGGGATGTTTTAAAAAATACTCCCAGGATTTTTAAACCACTTCATTTTCTTTTCAATCAAAATACACTCAACAGACACAGGAGGAGAATTTTTTATTTATATTTTTTTTTTTATGCTGAGGGAGAGCTGAGAGCCACAACGTGCACAGGATGTGTCAGGACACCTTTGGGGCCAGGCTGGAGGAATTGGGAATTATTATTTATTTATCCCGAGCTTTTCCCTGCTCGGATTAATTTTTTTATTATTATTATTATTTTATTTTATTTTATTTTATTTTTTTTTGAATGGAGGAAATTTATTCAGTGAAATCTTATTGGGTTAAATAAAAATAAAAATAAAAAAAATAATAAAACCCCCCTAAAAATAAAACTAAAAATTAATAATAATAATAATAATAATAAAATTAATAAAAAATAAAAATTAAAAATAAAAATAAAACTAGAAATTAAAAATAAAAATAAAAATAAAAATAAAACTAGAAATAAAAAAATAATAATAAAAATAATAAAAAATAAAAATAAAAATTTAAATTAAAAATAAAGATAATAAAAATAAAATAAAAATAAAAATAAAAGTAAAAAAAAATAAAAATAAAATAAAAATAAAAAATAATGAAAATGAAAATAAAAATTAATAAAAAATAAAATAAAAATAAAATGAAAATAAAAATAAATAGAAAAAATAAATAGAAAAAATAAAAATAAAAAAATAAAAATTAAAAAAGTAAAAAAAAACCCAAAAATAAAAATAAAAATAAAATTATATATATATATATATAAAAAATTAAAATAAAAATAGATAGGAAAAAAAACCCAAAAAACCACCTAAAAGGAGGGAAATTCTTCCAAACGCGGAGGCTTTGGCGGGACCCAGAAGTCACCGAGGGAAACTCTTTTTTCCCCGGGCGGCTCCGGGAATTCCCGCGAATCCGCCTTTCCCGCGCCGGGAGAGGATGTGCCCGGCCCGGCCTCTGGAGTCGCCAGCCCTTTGTGGTTATACTTTTGAAATATCTCCATTGGCATGCAAATGATGATTTTTCAATCTGGAAAAAAAAAGGGGGGAAAAAAAAGGGGAAAAAAAAAAAAAGGGAAAAAAAAAGAAAAAAAAAGAAAAAAAAAGGAAAAAAAAGGGGGGGAAAAAAGGAAAAAAAAAGGAAAAAAGGGAAAAAAGTAAAGGAAAAAAGGGAAAAATAAAAAAAAAAAAGAAAAAAAGGAAAAAAGGAAAAAAGAAAAGAAAAGAAAAGAAAAGAAAAAAGGGGGAAAAGGGGGGGGAAGAAAAAAAGGAAAAAAGGGAAAAAAGAAAGAAAAAAGAAAGAAAAAAGAAAAAAACGGGAAAAAAAAGGAAAAAAAAGGGGGGGGAAAGGAAAAAAGGAAAAAAGAAAAAAGGGAGAAAAAAAGGGAAAAAAAGAGAAAAAAAAAGGAAAAATTAAAGAAAAGAAAAAGAAAGGAAATAAAAAGGAAAGAAAAATAAATTCTCTCTTTCTCCCCGCACAAAGTGTTGCAGGAAGTGAGTTATATCCAAATATTCCCCCTGGGGGTGTCTCCCCCTCCCTGTTTTCTGTCAAACCCCACTTTGGAACGAGCTGCTTTTTCTCTTTATCCTCCACACTTCCATCCTCCCTCCTTTGGCCACAAACCCCTGAATTTTAAAAAAATTAAAATATCTCTTAACTCATCATTTGTTGGGCGCAGGGGGGTGAAGGAGAAACTTCAGCGCTCGGTCCTTTTATTCCCCTTTTTTTAAAAAAAAACTAAAATCCCTTCTCGGAGCCGCATCAAAGGCTCCCTCATTAACGGACGCTCATGGAAATTATATCTGGAGAGGAGGAAGAAATGGGTGAAATAAATAAATTTGGGGATGATATTTGGGGGTTTGGCGTTTATTGCCCTGAATTTTGCTGGGATCTTCGCCAAAAATAATTCCCAATAAATCTGGGCGCGGCTTTGCGGCGCCAATTCCGCGCTGGATGGGGTTAAAAGCGTGTTTTTACTGTATCCCCCTGGACGCGGCTCCGAAGAAACATTTCTCCTGCCAAAATACACCCAACACACACACAACACACACACAGGGCCGGGATTAAAAGGCCCGAAACCTACCACCAAGTTCTTACCGCCCTCCCACCATCATTAGACTAAATCCGCCGTCATTCCAGATTCATTTTTCCCTTATTCATCTGTCCAACTAATTCCTGCTCGCATTCACCGGGCTTACATCTTAATCTTTTCTGTTACATGGAGAATACATAATGAAAAGCTGCATTTTCTGGGTACATGCACACATTTGGAGCGGATGAACCATATGTGAAGTGACATACAATGCTCAATGGGGGCTGAATGGTGTCCGCTGCTAAAAACAGCGCAAAGTCCTGGGACAAAAAAAATAAAAATAATAAAAAAAAAAAGCAGCAGAACAAGAGAGCCAGCGCTGGGCTGGCCTCGCCTCGAACACCAGGGGATTCGCCGCTAAAACATGGGTATAATTTCACTGTTTTCACTCACACAAGCTGTGGGAAAGGAGTCACCATCTGATGTTTGATTGTGCGGGGTATGTTTTTGGCAGGAGACTCGTAGGCCCGGCATTGAGGGGGAATAAAAAAAAAAAAAAAAGGGGGAAAAAAAAAAAAAAAAAAAAAAAAAAAAAAAAGAAGAAGAATGGGGCTTGCGTTTTGCCGGCTGGGATTTGGCGTCTGGCGGGAGGCAGGGCTGGAGCAGCCACCTGAGGAGCCCCTTGGAGATGCCCTTTTTTCCCTTTTCTTGGGGTTTGGGCTCTCCTTGGGGGGATTCTCGTCTTTCTGGGGGTGCCCAGGGGGGGACACGAGCCAGGGGTGGCCCCGGCTTTGGTCACTTGTCACCCACACCTGGGGGGGGAACACTGGCCTGGAGCATCCCTGGGTGTCCCTGGGACATCTGGAGGCTCATTGATCCCACCGGGGCCTGGAGGGATCTGGGGGCACCACCCCAAAATCCCCCAGAGCCCTCCCCACCTGCAGGGTTTGCTCAGGTGGCTCCTGCAAAAATTCGTTGGGAATGAAATTGGAGAAATGTAGGAAAAAAGTGGGAAAAAATGCCGGGGATTGGATGGGATGGGATGGGATGGGAAAAGGGAAGGGAAGGGAAGGGAAGGGAAGGGAAGGGAAGGGAAGGGAAGGGAAGGGAAGGGAAGGGAAGGGAAGGGAAGGGAAGGGAAGGGAAGGGAAGGGAAGGGAAGGGAAGGGAAGGGAAGGGAAGGGAAGGGAAGGGAAGGGAAGGGAAGGGAAGGGAAGGGAAGGGAAGGGAAGGGAAGGGAAGGGAAGGGAAGGGAAGGGAAGGGAAGGGAAGGGAAGGGAAGGGAAGGGAAGGGAAGGGAAGGGAAGGGAAGGGAAGGGAAGGGAAGGGAAGGGAAGGGAAGGGAAGGGAAGGGAAGGGAAGGGAAGGGAAGGGAAGGGAAGGGAAGGGAAGGGAAGGGAAGGGAAGGGAAGGGAAGGGAAGGGAAGGGAAGGGAAGGGAAGGGAAGGGAAGGGAAGGGAAGGGAAGGGAAGGGAAGGGAAGGGAAGGGAAGGGAAGGGAAGGGAAGGGAAGGGAAGGGAAGGGAAGGAAAGGAAAGGAAAGGAAAGGAAAGGAAAGGAAAGGAAAGGAAAGGAAAGGAAAGGAAAGGAAAGGAAAGGAAAGGAAAGGAAAGGAAAGGAAAGGAAAGGAAAGGAAAGGAAAGGAAAGGAAAGGAAAGGCTCCTGCAGCTCCCCCCGCCCCCGGCAGCCCCGCAGCCCTTCAGGGGACTTAAGCCGGCCTCAGAGAGAAAGGGGCATCTGTTTAAATCCTCTCGACTCCAGACGGGCTCAGCCGAGCTCTCCCGAGCCGGGGATGCTCTAAAAGGCTCTGCCCGGCCAGAGGAGGATCCGGCAGCTGTTTGGCCTCTCTGGGATCTGAGGCGAGTTAAGAACCTCTTCCCCAGTTAACAAGAGCCCCACTTGTGAGCTCTGTGTCCTTTCTGTGGGCTCAGGGGGATAAAGCCGGGCTGGTGTGCCCAGGGCAGGATCCCTGGAGCATCCCGGGGTTCTCAGCCCCAGCTTTGCCTTGGGGCAGTGACACCCCCATCCTTCCCCAGCCCTCCTGGGGGGCATTGGAATGAGGGTCAGACTCTCAGATTTTTCCCCTGTTAAAAATGTTTGTGATTCCCAGGATTTGTTTGGCTGGAAGGGACTTTAAGGCTCATCCAGCTCAAATCTCCTCCCACTCGCGCAGGTTTGGCAGAGAAAGAAAATTGGGAGAGTTCCCAAGAGCAGAAACATCTCCAGATTCTCCTGTGTGACCTGTGGGGGGTTTGGAATTCTCCTCCCCAGAGCAGAGAATCCCAAAGTGCCAAAACACACCTGGGAAGGGCCGGAGCTGCAGGGGGGGATGTCCTGGGGAGGCTGAGCTGGGACAGACTGGGCAGAGCTGGAGAATAAAGTAGAGATTTATTAAAAGGCCTTTAAGGTGCACCTGGGGCAGGACAAGAGCCTGGCCAGGGCTACACCCAAGGTGGACACAACATGGGCACAAAATGGTCACAAAATGGACACAAAATGGACACAAAAGGGACCCAAAATGGGCACAAAATGGACCCAAAATGGTCCAAAAATGGTCACAAAATGGTCACAAAATGGACACAAAATGGACACAAAATGGACACAAAATGGGCACAAAATGGACACAAAATGGTCATAAAATGGACACAAAGTAGATCCAAAATGGTCACAAAATGGACCAAAAATGGTCACAAAATGGTCACAAAAGGGACACAAAGTGGACACAAAATGGGCACAAAATGGACCCAAAATGGTAAAAAAATGGGCACAAAATGGGCACACAATGGACACACAGTGGACACCTGGTCAGGAGGTCTCACACTTTTCTAAGTTTTGGTCCATTTGCACCTTGGGGTTGAATTGTCCAATCCCAGCCCCAGGTGGTGCAGTCCCATCCTTCTTGTTTTCTCTCCTCAGCCCAGCCTTGGTTGTGCTTTTGGGCCTGAACACTTGTCCCAGTTGTCCTTGGTGTGCAGCAGGAAAAGGGTTTGTTTTGTGTCCCTGCTGTGTGCAGAGCTGAGTGACACTGACTGGGAGCTCTGGGCACCACAGAACCTCAAACACAGCAAAGAGAAAACTCCAGGCGTCCCTGGGCCAGGTGGGACAGGAGGAGGAGGAGATGGAAAAGGAGATGGAAGAGGAGAAGGAGAAGCAGATTTGTCCTCAGAGGAGTTCCCAGAGCTCCTTTGTGCTTGCTGGGATTTCTCCAGCAGGTGGAGATCTCAAAGCAGGGTTGTGCTCCCGAGGAAAAGCTTCCCAAAAAAACAAAAAGCCCAAACGGCAATAAAAAAATAGTAATAAAAAAAAAAATAAAATAAATAAATAAAAAAAAAAAACCCTAAAAAAAAAAAACCAAAACCAAACCAAAACAAACAAACAAAAAACTTTAAATAAAGGAGGAAAACGCTCTGGAAATTGGTCTCTTTTCCAGCTGCCACTTGAGCTTCCCTTCTCACCGAGCGATTCATACCTTGGCTGGAGGAGAGATGCATCGTGTGCAGGAATTAATCTTCATTTTCCCCTTTTTTTTTCCCCCTCCTTCCATAGGGTGCAGTGGGCTAATGGAAGCGTATAATTACCGCGTTAGTATTAGGGAGCAATATAGGCGCAATAAATTAAGGCTGCAATTAGAGCCATGAACACAGCTGTGGAGACAAATGGCATATGTGCTAATTAAATAATTTGTCACTTGACTGTTAGGCAAACAATACGGGCTCTTTCCTTGACAAACTCCATCCCTGGCTGCGGGATGGGCATTAACGGCCCCGGGAGCAGATTGTGCTGCTGGAGTGGGGCAGGAACCAGCCCTGAGCTGGGAATTATCCCGGGTTTGCATCCTGGACAGGGCAGGGATCCCAAAATCCTCCAGTTGGAGTGTAGAAATTTTTTCCGTGGATGGCAGGGGCAAAGAACTCTGCAGAGCTGAGATGTTCTAGAAACACGGGGGTTTATTATTCCAAGGGTGGTGGGTAAAGAGGGCTTTGCCTTCAGCCACCAGCCTGGGCTGGAGCAAAGCCCTAAAGAGAGAATGGGGAGAGAGAGAGAGAAGAGAGCTCAGGGGGAAAAACGGGGCAGGAGCAGGGGAAAAACGTGGGGAGAAAACAGGAGCAAGTGAGGTGAGAGAGAGGAGAGGAGAGGAGAGGAGAGGAGAGGAGAGGAGAGGAGAGGAGAGGAGAGGAGAGGAGAGGAGAGGAGAGGAGAGGAGAGGAGAGGAGAGGAGAGGAGAGGAGAGGAGAGG
This sequence comes from Zosterops lateralis, assembly GCF_965231275.1. NCBI lineage: Eukaryota > Metazoa > Chordata > Aves > Passeriformes > Zosteropidae > Zosterops > Zosterops lateralis. The sequence goes on from NC_139763.1 coordinate 711,858, forward strand.
AGAGGAGAGGAGAGGAGAGGAGAGGAGAGGAGAGGAGAGGAGAGGAGAGGAGAGGAGAGGAGAGGAGAGGAGAGGGGAGGGGAGGGGAGGGGAGGGGAGGGGAGGGGAGGGGAGGGGAGGGGAGAAGAGAAGAGAAGAGAAGAGAAGAGAAGAGAAGAGAAGAGAAGAGAAGAGAAGAGAAGAGAAGAGAAGAGAAGAGAAGAGAAGAGAAGAGAAGAGAAGAGGAGATCACCTTGTTCCAATCCATTCTATCTCTTTTTGTGTTGAATATTCTAATTTACAGTGACCAACCGGCGCGAGATACAAAACCTACAGACTTTGCCTGCAGCCTGTGAGAACTGCTACATCACCATGTCATTTTATATTCTAAACTCTACAGACTCCTTTCTCATGCCCTTGTTCCCGGATGTCTTTGCCAAGGTGGAAAGGCAACATTCTTGTCTTTTGTTTTCCTGTCTCCAGCTCATCCCCATCTTCCTGCCTGCCATGCTCACATCTCCAAACTGGCTTTCATTCCTATTTCACTCACAGGTTTTATATCTGCAGTATTTCTTACCATGCAGTCATATCCATAAGTCCTTCCTGTCCCATCTTTCCCAACATTGGAGTTAGAAGGGACCTCTGGATGTCCCCCAGGCCAACCCTTGCCCTCAGCAGTGACACAGGGACGTGTCCAGGGGGGTTTGGGATGTCCCCAGACAGGGACACTCCAGCCCCTCCCTGGGCAGCTGCTCCAGGGCTCTGCCCCTCCATGGGAGGAAGTTCTTCCTCAGGCTGGGCTGGAATTGTTGTGTTTTAGTTCCTTGTGCTGTCACTGGCAGCACTGAAAGAGTCTGGCACACCCTGACAGCCCTGGAGAGATGGGATGGGACACCTGGAGGGGCTGATGGGGTATCTGGATGGGATATCTGGATGGAACGGTGGGATTTTTGTGTGGACTGATGGGATATCTGTAGGGATGATGAGATGTCTGGATGGACTGGTGAGATATTTGTGTGGATTGATGGGATATTTGTATGGATTGATGGAATATTTGTGTGGATTGATGGGATTTTTGTGTGGACTGATGGGATATCTGTATGGAATGATGGGATGTCTGGATGGACTGATGGGATATTTGTATGGATTGATGAGATATCTGTATGGATTGATGAGATATTTGTATGGATTGATGGGATATTTGTGTGGATGGATGGGATATCTGTACGGGATGACGGGATGTCTGGATGGGCTGATGGGATATCTGTATGGGATATCTGTATGGACCAATGGGATTTGTATGGATTGATGGGATATGGATGGACTCATGGGATGTATGGATGGACTGATGGGATTTGTATGGACTGATGGGATGTCTGGATGGGTTGATGGGATACCTGGACGGGATATCTGGAAGGGCTGATGGAATATTTGTATGCGCTGATGGCATGTCTGGATGGACTGGTGGGATATCTGGATGGCATGTCTGGATGGGCTGATGGGATATTTGTATGGACTGGTGAGATATTTGTATGGATTGATGGGATATTTGTGTGGATTGATGATATATCTTTATGGGATGATGGGATGTCTGGATGGGCTCATGGAATATCTGTATGGGATATCTGGATGGACCAATGGGATTTGTATGGATTGATGGGATATGTATAGTCTCATGGCATATCTGGATGGATTGATGAGATATTTGTGTGGACTGATGGGATGGGATATCTGGATGGACTCATGGGATGTCTGGATGGACTGATGGAATACCTGTATGGGATATCTGGATGGACTGATGGGATTTTTGTATGGACTGATGGGATGTTTGTATGAACTGATGGGATGTTTGTATGGATTGATGGGATATTTGTGTGGACTGATGGAATATTTGTATGGACTGATGGGATACCAGTACGGACTGATGGGATTTGTATGGATTGATGGGATACCTGGATGGACTGATGGGATATTTGTATGGGCTGATGGGATATTTGTGTGGATTTATGGGATATTTGTGTGGACAGATAGGATGTCTGGATGGACTGATGGGATGTGTGGATGGACTGATGGATCCCTGCAGCAATACCCAGCTGGTTTACAGTTGGATATAATGAGTCTGATCATAACAGACTCAATTTGGCTGACCTGTCTTGTTCCAGGAGCCCCTATGAGAACAGACCTCAGTGTCCTCAGCCAAGCCCTGGGTGCGGACACAGCCTGGCCAGAGATCTGGGCACTGCAGATCCCCAGCCCAGCCCTGGGCACAGACACTGCTCTGGGCACTGCAGATCCCCAGCCCAGCCCTGGGCACAGACACTGCTCTGGGCACTGCAGATCCCCAGCCCAGCCCTGGGCACAGACACTGCCCTGGGCACTGCAGGGATCCCCAGCCCAGCCCTGGGCACAGACACTGCCCTGGGCACTGCAGGGATCCCCAGCCCAGCCCTGGGCACAGACACTGCTCTGGGCACTGCAGATCCCCAGCCCAGCCCTGGGCACAGACACTGCCCTGGGCACTGCAGGGATCCCCAGCCCAGCCCTGGGTGCAGACACTGCCCTGGGCACTGCAGGGATCCCCAGCCCAGCCCTGGGCACTGCGGATCCCCAGCCCAGCCCTGGGTGCAGACACAGCCCTGGGCACTGCGGATCCCCAGCCCAGCCCTGGGCACAGACACTGCCCTGGGCACTGCAGGGATCCCCAGCCCAGCCCTGGGTGCAGACACTGCCCTGGGCACTGCAGGGATCCCCAGCCCAGCCCTGGGCACTGCGGATCCCCAGCCCAGCCCTGGGTGCAGACACAGCCCTGGGCACTGCGGATCCCCAGCCCAGCCCTGGGTGCAGACACTGCCCTGGGCACTGCAGGGATCCCCAGCCCAGCCCTGGGTGCAGACACTGCCCTGGGCACTGCAGATCCCCAGCCCAGCCCTGGGCACAGACACTGCCCTGGGCACTGCAGGGATCCCCAGCCCAGCCCTGGGCACAGACACTGCTCTGGGCACTGCAGGGATCCCCAGCCCAGCCCTGGGCACTGCGGATCCCCAGCCCAGCCCTGGGTGCAGACACAGCCCTGGGCACTGCAGATCCCCAGCCCAGCCCTGGGCACAGACACTGCCCTGGGCACTGCAGGGATCCCCAGCCCAGCCCTGGGCACAGACACTGCCCTGGGCACTGCAGGGATCCCCAGCCAAGAGATTTCCCAAGCCCGGAAAATTCCAACTGGCCAGAAAAGGAATCCTGGAACAGTAAAGTGGGTTCCTGGTGTTGCTCAGGACTCAGAAGAGGTTTGTGTCTGTGTCTGTCTCCAACCCAAGATGTTACAGACCCCTCTCACCTCCCCTTCCCCAGGATCCCCTCTCACCTCCCCTTCCCCAGAGTGCCCAGGCCCAGCTCCCACAGCCTCTCCTCCCCAGAGATGCTCCAGGCCCCAGATCATCTCTGTGCCCTTCCCTGGACCCTCTCCAGCAGCTCCTGGCCTTCCCAGGACTGTGGAGCCCAGAAGTGACCAGGACACCCCAGATGAGCCTCCCTGGAGCTGAGCAGAGGGGCAGGATCCCCTCCCTGACCTGCTGGAATGCCCTTCCCAATGCTCCCCAGGATTCCAGGGGCTCTCCTGCCCATCCCTGGGCACTCTGCTGGCACATGGGCAGTTTATTCACGAAGAATCCCAGATCCTGCAAATAAACCTATTCATGCACACATGTAGGGTAAAATAATGTAAAAAAAATTTAAATTGTTAATATAAATATAATTATAAATTATATAATATTATAAATATTACATAAAACATTAATATTAATATTTAAGACTATATTAATATATTTATTAATAACTATATAATATATATTATATGTAATATTATATATAATATCTATTTATATTTTATATATTTATAATTCATATATTTATAATATATAAATTTATCTTTATATATAAAAAGAAATCTATATTTTATATTATATATTTTAATATATATAAACATATATTATTTATACATTTTTATATATTTTATATATAAATATAAATTTATATTTTATATAATATATATTTTTATATATATTTATATACTATATAAATAATTATAATTTATAATACATTTATAATACTTATATATTTGTTATACATTATATATAATTTATTATACATTATATATATTTAATAAAATATATTTATAATATGTTTTATAATACATTGTATATAATATATAATTTATTAATAAATATTTTAAAATAAAATTTAAAACAAACATATATTATTTATTTATTAATAATAGTGATATGAATGTTACTATACATATTAAAAAACATTAATATAAATAAATAAATAAATATTAATATAGGTACCAAAACAACTGAATCAATAAATACTTGATGACCAAATGACAAAAAAAACCCCAAAAAACCCCCCCCAAAAAAAAAAAAAAAAAAAAAAAAAAAACAAAACAAAAAAAAAAAAAAAAAAAACCAAAAAGGCCCCAGGAGTTCAGTATCAGCCTCTTCCTCCTTCCAGGCAGAAATTCTTCTGCTCTGGAGATTTTGAACTCTGCAATTTCCTCTTGTTTCAATGACTTGCTGTGAAAACATCAGGTTGGGTCCAGCTCCACTGGGAAAAGCGACCCAAAATCAAGATTGGGAGAAAAACCAAGGAGGACACCAAGGTACCAAAGACAGAAATCCAGACATACTTAAAGACCTTTACAGGAGGGAAATGAGACAGAATTATTAGAGAATCCCAATAATTACACAGAGAGTTCCACGATAAACAATTGGTGGCACCTGGAGGGATTTTGTTCTGTCAGAAGGTTCAATGTTGGGAATTTCAGGTAGAAAACCTTCCAAGTTCACCAAGTTTCTCCTGGGTGTTTCATTAATTTGTTTGTTCCCCAGCTGATGGCAGGAGCTGAGTGAACCCTGCAGTGCTGGAACTCTGATCACTGAGAATTGCAGATTTCTGTCTGGACCCCCCAGCAAACCCTGCACTGACCTGAGGGCCTGGAAAAGGCTCCCAAAATTGAGTGACAGCCCTGGGATTGTGCCTGTGGAGTTGGGATAGAAGTGTGTGATATCACAGGGGGCAAAACTCAGAGCTGAAGGGTTTAGAATACAGGAATAGAGATCTAAAGCAGGATGGAGGATTTAGGGCAGGGGCTGAGTCCTTCTTTTTCACCTTCTCCTCCTTCATGGTCTGGGGGGTGTTTTGTGATTGGATAGAAAAGTCCCCATTGCGGGCCAGGGGGGGTTGGGTATTGGGGTAAAAGTCACAATAATTGAGGTGTCATTTCATAATTGGACAATTTGTGCTTAAAAGACCATGGAAAGAGTTAGGGACAGAGCCATTCTCTACTTTGTCAGCCAGAACTCACAGCTTGTGAGACTGAAACAGAGATAAGAATTAATGGACAGATGAGTCCTAACACGAGCCCTGCATCTCTCAGCATTTAATCCCAGCTCTAACAGAAGAAAAGAAGATAAAACCCTCCACATTTAATGGTGCCCCTGTGAGGAACAAACTCACAACCTTCAGCAGGAGGGAAGGACTCCAAGTGGCCTTGGCTTTCCCCAGGAGAGGAGACCCAAAGCTGGCAGTGCTGCCCTGCTGGACACCAGCACAGCTCCCAGAGTGGCAACTGGGACAGCCCAGGCCCACCTGTCCCCATGGCACAGTGCCCACCCCACCTTGGGGACACTGGGGACACAAACCCCGAGTGACCCCAGGGACACCCCGAGCACCCAGAGCCACCAGCTCAGCTCCAGCTCTCCCTGAACACCTCGAGGCTCTCATTTGGCAGCTTTTCCCAGCCCTGGCAGTGCCCAAGGCCAGGTTGGACATTGGGGACAGTGGGAGGTGTCCCTGCCATGGCAGGGGTGGCACTGGGTGGGATTTGAGGTCCCTTGAACCCAAACTATAGTGGGAGCACTGCTGGCACTACCATCAATTCCCACAGCTTCCCTTTCCCAGGTTTGGCAACCTGAAAGGAAAAAGCTGGAGAGGTTTTCTGGTTGGGGTCTGAGCAGAAAAATGTGTTCCTTAAAATCCCCTCTGTCTGTAGAGGACACGGCGTGAAGGACACTCACACACACAGACTGTCAGAGCAAAATGAAAGGTGGCTTATTTATTTTTTCTTTGGGTTTATATAGTTTTTGGATTGAGCAATGAGTTTCACACCTCTCCCACCCCACTGGCCAAACTGGGACTCCATCAATTCTCCCTCCTCCAGAAAGGAACACACAGTTTTTCAAAACATCACTTTTGGTTTATCCTAAAAGTCCCTGAGGAACTCCAGGACAAAAACACAAACATCAGGAGGCTGGAAAAGATCAGAAGACTGAAAAACACACCCCTCCAGTGGTGGCTCCTCTTTGAGGAATCTCAGCTTCACTCCCACCTTGGTGAGGAAATCTGGGCTCGTTTTTATCCCTGGGAAGGAGCTCAACCCCTCAGGCACCAGTTTGGCAAAGAGCTCACCCCAAATGGGGATGGTCTTCCCAAAAAAGCTCCTCTGGCTTGGCTGACCCAGGAAAAGATGAAGAAAAACCTCCCAGAAGTTTTGTTGAGGTGTTGGAGCCTGTTCAAGTAAATGGAAAATAAAGAGAAATATAATTCTGAACAATAATTGGAAATGAAGTGCTGAGCTGGTGGGAGGGGATGTCCCTGTTTGGCCTTGTGTTCATACTGGGAACACTGGGAACACTGGGAACACTGGGAACACTGGGAACACTGGGAATATTGGGAACACTGGGAATACCGGGAACACTGGGAACACTGGGAACACTGGGAAAACTGGGAACACTGGGAACACTGGGAATACTTGGAACACTGGGAATACTGGGAACACTGGGAACACTGGGAATACTGGGAATGGGAATACTGGGAACACTGGGAACACTGGGAACACTGGGAATACTGGGAATACTTGGAACACTGGGAATACTGGGAACACTGGGAACACTGGGAACACTGGGAATACCGGGAACACTGGGAACACTGGGAATACTTGGAACACTGGGAACACTGGGAACACTGGGAACACTGGGAATATTGGGAACACTGGGAACACTGGGAACACTGGGAATACCGGGAACACTGGGAACACTGGGAACACTGGGAATACTGGGAATACTGGGAATACTGGGAATTCCGTGTGGATTGGGAATATCCTGTATTCACCAACAGGAAATTGTCCCGAGGATGCTCAGCTTTAAATCCAGGTACTGCTGTGACTCTGCAAAGAGAATTTTTCTCCTTTGTTTTGTTTTGTTTCTTTTGGTTTAGTCCTCAAAGGATGGAAGTGGCCTGGCTGTGTCTCCTCAGGAAATGCTGAATTTCTCACTCATTTTTTTACTTGTCCCTGCATAGCAAAACATCAGTCTTTTTCAAAGCCACTTCTAGAAGCTTTTGGTATTTAATACACCATGGAGTATTTAAAATGTAGTATTAAATTTAATTCTATTTAGTATATTTAGTATTTAATACACCATGGAGTATTTTAAATGTAGTATTAAATATAATTCAATTTAGTATATTAATTTAGTATTTAATACACCTTGGAGTATTTTAAATTTAGTATTAAATTTAATTCCCTTTAGTGTGTTAATTTAGTATTTAATACACCACGAATTTGTTTTTTGCTGTTATCTCAGCCCATTAACTCTTCTGGCTGGACTCTGGTGCCAGTGCACAGAACTTACAACTGGCCCTGCTTTTTAAAGGGAATGATAATAATATAATATGTATTTTCTCTTTTTTTTTCTCTTTTTTTTTGGCTTTTTTTTTTGGCTTTTTGTTGTTGTTGTTGTTGTTGTGGCATTTTTTTTGTGGTTTGTTTTTAGGGGTTTTTTTGGTTTGTTTTGGTTTTTTTGTTGGTTTTTTTTGGTTTGTTGTTGTTGTTTGATTTTTTGTGGGGATTTTTTTGGGGGTTTTTTTTTTTTGTTGTTGTTGTTGTTTTTTGTTTGTGTTTTTTTTTTTTGTTTTTTTTTTTTGCTTTTTTGGGGGCTCTTTTGGGATTTTTTGGCTTTTTTGGGGTTTTTTTTTTCTTTTTTTTTTTTTTTCCCCATAAGCAATAATAGAACTGGCCAAAAAAAATAAAAATGCTGCTAAATTTCTACCCCAAACTCTCCCCCTGCAGCCTGACCACCCCTTTCCCCAAGGGGAGACCAAGCCCTGGTTATAATTCATTATCGGGGCTCTCCCAGCGGGGATTCCCAACGCCCCAAATCCCCTTTCCCCTCCCCAGCTGGGGGAGCACAGGGGGCCTGTCCGGCCCGGGGGGGATTTCCCCGGGATCCCCATCCCTGGGGCGGCCAAGGACACGGGACAGGGGACAGGGGACACGGGACAGGGGACAGGGGACAGGGGACAGGGGACAGGGGACAGGGGACAGGAGACAGGGGACACGGGACAGGGGACAGGGGACAGGTGACAGGGGACACGGGACAGGGGACACGGGACAGGGGATAGGGGACACGGGACAGGGGACAGGTGACAGGTGACAGGGGACACGGGACAGGGGACAGGGGACAGGGGACACGGGACAGGGGACAGGGGACAGGTGACAGGGGACAGGGGACAGGGGACAGGGGACACGGGACAGGGGACAGGGGACAGGGGACAGGTGACAGGGGACACGGGACAGGGGACAGGGGACAGGGGACAGGGGACAGGGGACACGGGACAGGGGACAGGGGACAGGTGACAGGGGACACGGGACAGGGGACAGGGGACAGGGGACAGGGGACAGGGGACACGGGACAGAGGACACGGGACAGGGGACAGGGGACAGGGGACAGGGGACAGGGGACACGGGACAGGGGACAGGGGACAGGTGACAGGGGACACGGGACAGGGGACAGGGGACAGGGGACAGGGGACAGGGGACACGGGACAGAGGACACGGGACAGGGGACAGGGGACAGGGGACAGGTGACAGGGGACAGGGGACAGGGGACAGGTGACAGGGGACAGGGGACAGGGGACACGGGACAGGGGACAGGTGACAGGGGACAGGTGACAGGGGACAGGGGACAGGTGACAGGGGACACGGGACAGGGGACAGGGGACACGGGACAGGGGACAGGTGACAGGGGACAGGTGACAGGGGACAGGGGACAGGTGACAGGGGACACGGGACAGGGGACAGGGGACACGGGACAGGGGACACGGGACAGGGGACAGGTGACAGGGGACAGGGGACAGGGGACACGGGACAGGGGACAGGGGACAGGGGACAGGGGACAGGGGACACGGGACAGGGGACAGGGGACAGGGGACAGGGGACACGGGACAGGGGACACGGGACAGGGGACAGGTGACAGGGGACACGGGACAGGTGACAGGGGACAGGGGACAGGGGACAGGGGACACGGGACAGGGGACACGGGACAGGGGACAGGGGACAGGGGACAGGGGACAGGGGACACGGGACAGGGGACAGGGGACAGGGGACAGGGGACAGGGGACACGGGACAGGGGACAGGGGACAGGGGACACGGGACAGGAGACAGGGGACAGGAGACAGGGGACAGGGGACAGGGGACAGGGGACAGGGGACAGGGGACAAGTGACAGGAGAGCAGTGGGGATTGTCAGGGCCTTTCCCCGCCCGCGGTGTCATCTCCAGAGCACAAATATTTTCCCTGCCCATAAAACCCTCTCGAGGGGTCCTGAAGTGGGGCTGGATTGTCCTTCCTGCTCATAGCACCATTGCACATCTTTTTTCTTTTTTATTCTTTTTTTTATTCTTTTTTTCTTCTTTTTTTTTCTTCTTTTTTTTTCTTCTTTTTTTTCTTCTTTTTTTCTTCTTCTTTCTTCCTTTTTTATTCTTTTTTCTTCCTTTTTCTTATTTTTTCCTTCTTTTTTGTTATTTTTTTTATTCTTTTATTATTCTTTTTATTATTCTTTTTTATTTTTTAAATTATTATTATTCTTTTTTAATTCTTTTTTCATTATTTTTTAATTCTTTTTTTATTCTTTATTATTTTTTAATTATTTTTTAATTTTTTATTCTTTTTAAAATTATTATTCTTTTTTAAATTCTTTTTTTATTCTTTATTCTATTGATTTTCTTTTTTCTTTTTTTTTCTTTTTCTTTTCATTTTTTTCTTTTTCTTTTATTTTTTTTAATTATTTTTTATTTTTTATTTTTTTTCTTTTTCTTTTCCTTTTTTTTCCCTCTTTTTCTTTTTCTTTTTTCTTCTTTTTCTTCCTTTTTTCTTCTTTTTCTCTTTTTTCTTCTTTTTCTTCCTTTTTTCTTTCTCTTTTTATTTTTTCTTTTTTTTTTCTTTTCCTTATCCTTTCTCTTTCCCTTTTTCTCTTTTCCTTTTCCTTTCCTTTTTCCTCTTTTCCTTTTTCTTTTCCTTTCCCTTTTTCCCTTTTCCCTTCCCTTTCCCTTTCCCTTTTCCTTTCCCTTTTTCCTCTTTTCCTTTCCCTTTCCCTTTTTCTCTTTCCCTTTTTCTTTCCCTTTCTCTTTTTCCTCTTTCCCTTTCCCTTTTCCTTTTCCTTTCCTTTTTTTCCTTTTCCTTTTCCTGCCGCTCCATCCCCTCCCTGTCCTCCCCACCCTCCCCATCCCTTTTATTTATTTTATTATTTCATTTCCATCCCCTGGGCGGGGCCGGGCCGGGGGCGGGCCCGTGTCTCACTGGGGGTTTGTTTCCCCTCGGGCCGGGCCGGGGGCGGTTCGTGTCTCACTGGGGGTTTGTCCCCCCCGGCCATTGATCCCCCCCGGGCCGGGCCGGGGCGGGGGCGGGCCCGTGTCTCACTGGGGGTTTGTCCCCCCGGCCATTGATCCCCCCCGGGCCGGGCGGGGGCGGGCCCGTGTCTCACTGGGGGTTTGTCTCCCCCGGCCATTGATCCCCCCCGGGCCGGGCCGGGCCGGGGGCGGGCCCGTGTCTCACTGGGGGTTTGTTTCCCCCCGGGCCGGGCCGGGGGCGGTTCGTGTCTCACTGGGGGCTTGTTTCCCCCCGGCCATTGATCCCCCCCGGGCCGGGCGGGGGGCGGGCCCGTGTCTCACTGGGGGTTTGTCCCCCCCGTCCCCTGCAGTAAAACCCCCCGGGCCGGGCCGGGCCGGGCGGGGGGCGGGCCCGTGTCTCACTGGGGGTTTGTTTCCCCCCGGCCATTGATCCCCCCCGGGCCGGGCCGGGCCGGGGGCGGGCCCGTGTCTCACTGGGGGTTTGTCCCCCCCGTCCCCTGCAGTAAAACCCCCCGGGCCGGGCCGGGAGCGGGCCCGTGTCTCACTGGGGGTGTGTTTCCCCCCGGGCCGGGCCGGGGGCGGGCCCGTGTCTCACTGGGGGTTTGTCCCCCCCGGCCATTGATCCCCCCCGGGCCGGGCCGGGGGCGGGCCCGTGTCTCACTGGGGGTTTGTTTCCCCCCGGGCCGGGCCGGGGGCGGGCCCGTGTCTCACTGGGGGTGTGTTTCCCCCCGGGCCGGGCCGGGGGCGGTTCGTGTCTCACTGGGGGTTTGTCCCCCCGGCCATTGATCCCCCCCGGACCCTGGGGGAACAGAGCGGCCTTTGTGCGATGCCACCCACCATTTCCCCGTTTTGTTCCCCCTCAGATAAAGCTTTTCCCGGGGGAGGGCCGGGGTTGTTCCCCCCAGGCGGGTGTAAAGGGAAGATTGATGGGAGAAGTGTCCCCGGGAAAGGCGGGCGGGATTTGTGGCCGGCCAAGGGCAGTTGTTCATTGTGCCCGGGCCGTGTTTTTTGTTAATTATCTCCCAGTGCCGCCTTTCATGCGGGAGGGCGGCGGCAAAGAGCGGAGAAAGGAACAGGATATGGGGGTCAGGGGGTCCCTGCGGCCACCGGGGGTTTGTTCCCCCCACACACCGGGGGTGGGGAGGGACAGGGGACACGGGCAGGGCCCTGGGCAGGGGGATGTGGGGAAACAGCCCCGGGGTGAAATACCGCTCCTGGCTGGGAGCTGAAAGGAAAGAAAAAGAAGAAGAAGAAAAAAAAAAAAAAAAAAAGAAAAAAGCAAAAAGAGGAAAAAATAAGAAAAAAAGAGGGGGGGTGAAAAAGAAGGAAAAAAAAGGGGGAAAAAAAAAAGAAAAAAAAAGGGAAAAAAGAAGATAAAAGGGGCGAAAGAAAAGGAAAAAAAAAAAGAAAAAAGGGGAAAAAAGGGAAAAGAAAAGGGGAAAAAAGGAAAAAAAAAGAAAAAAAGGGGAAAGGGAAAAAAAGAAGAAAAAAAGGGAAAAAAGAAAAAAGGGGAAAAAAGGGAAAAGAAAAGGGGAAAAAAGGAAAAAAAAAAAAGAAAAAAAAGGGGAAAGGGAAAAAAAGAAGAAAAAAAGGGAAAAAAAGAAAAAAGGGGGGAAAAAAGAAAAAAAAGGGGGGAAAAAAGGGAAAAGAAAAGGGGGGGAAAGAAAAAAGAAAAAAGGGGGGAAAAGGGAAAAGATGGAAAAAAGGGGAAAAAAGAAAAGAAAAAAAGAAAAAAGGGGGGAAAAGGGAAAAGATAGAAAAAAGGGAAAAAAGAAGGAAAAAAGGGGAAAAAAGAAAAGAAAAAAAGAAAAAAGGGGGGAAAAGGGAAAAGAAAAGGGGAAAAAAGGGGAAAAAGAGGAAAAAAAAGAAAAAAAAGAAAAAAAAAGAAAAAAAGAAAAAAGAGGAAAAAAAAAAGAAAAAAAGAGGAAAAAAGAAGAAAAGAGGAAAAAAGGGGGGAAAAAGAAAAAAAGGAAAAAAGGGAAAAGAAAAGGGGGGAAAAAAGGGGGAAAAAAGGGAAAAGAAAAGGGGGTAAAAAGGGAAAAAAAGAAAAAAAGGGAAAAAAGAAGGGGAAAAAAAGAAGAAAAAAAGGGGAAAAAAGAAAAGAAAAAAAAGAAAAAGGAAAAAAGGGGGGAAAAGGGAAAAAAGAGAATAAAAGAAAAAAGAGGGAAAAAGCAAGAAAAAAAAAAGGGGGGAAAAAAAATAAAAAAGGGAAAAAAATTAAAAAAATAAAAAGCAACGCTGGAAAAAGACTTTTTTCTCTCTTTTCTTTTTTTTTTTTTTTTTTTTTCTTCTTCTTCTTTTCATTCATTCTTTCTTCTTAAAGGGAGTAAAGTTGCTTCAAACAAGCCCATGTTGTCAAGGAAATAAACCTCGGCCAGGGGAGGCATTAAACACACAGCTGCTGGACTTGGCCAGCCCCGAGCCCACTGGTGGCAATGACAATGATTCCTGGTGGCAGCAAACCAGGGCCAAACATAAATAGGGGCTGCCCTGAAAGGAGAGGAAATGGAACAAAAACAGTTCCTCGGGTACCACTGGCAGAGGAATAACATCAATTTCGGTTTAAAAAAAAGCCGAAAGAATTCTCCTGTTTCCACACATTAGTGAAGGCATGCAAATTCATAACTGGCCAACAATGTACCTTTGAGACGCAGCTGCGCCCCACAAACGGCGCCTTTCTCCCCGCCGAGAAGCGGGGCTGTCTTTGGGCAGAAAGAAAACAAGCATTGAAAATAAATAAAAAAATAAATAAAAAATAAAAAAAGCCACCAGGGTCCCCCCCAGCAGAGGTGGGGGAGACGTGCTGGATTTGGCAGATGTAGGAGAGTTGAATGTGCTGTGGGATATTCAGGCCCAAAATCTGTCCCAGGGGTGGTTTGGGTGATGCTGGACACAGCCAGGGGTTTACCCAGCCCGGGGTGGGCTCACACAGCCTGGGGTTGATCTTCTCTGAGGGGTTTTGGGGTGTTTGGGATGTGCCTGAGCCATTTTTCCCTCCTGGGGAAATCTCAGCTCCCGCCACGTCCCACCTGGGATTTATGGCAGGAATAAACTGCTTTGCACCTGTCAGGTGTGGGATGGCAGGAATGGGCCTGATTTCCCAAGGTTTCTGCCCTGAATTCTCTGTTCTGGGTGCGACGGGTTTTAGGGCGTTTGGGATGTGTCTGAGCCATTTTTCCCTCCTGGGGAAATCTCAGCTTGTGCCACGTCCCACCTGAGCTCTCACCTGGGAGTTATGGCAGGAATAAACTGCTTTGCACCTGTCAGGTGTGAGATGGCAGGAATGGGCCTGATTTCCCAGATTTCCTGCCTTTTTTTGTGCGAGGGGAGGCCTGGCAGAGCTGACAGCCAACTCCACAAGGAGCAGCACCGAGTTCTGCCCCTCCAAAATCCTCTGGGAGCAACAGGAGGGGCTCAGACCCACCTTTCCATACAGGTTCAGCCCTTCCCATACAGGTTCAGCCTTTCTGTCCTGGGTTGTGGTGTGGGATGTGCACACAGTATTTATCCCATCCCCATCCCCATGAGCTGCTGGAACCAGGTGGGGCAGTGTTTTCCCAGGCCCCTCCTTTGGGCTCTTCTGCTCATGGCCCATCAATGCCTTGCCCAGGACTCACAGGGAACTCCCTCCAGGAGCTCTCTCTGTTTAATGGGCCATCAAGGAGCCACTGCACGACTCCTCATCCCATTGGGAGATGCTCCCAATGCCCAGGGGGAGGAGCCAAGCATTCCCACCTGGAGAGAATCTGGGATTTGGGACAGGACAAGCAGCCCTGAGCCACTGGATTCCCAGAGGAGCAGAGCTCCCAGACCTTTCTGTGGGATCACTGCTTCAGGAAGAGCCCCTCACCTGGACTGCTCCCCCCACCCTGCTCAGGGTGTGTTCTGACTCTGGCAGTGCTCCTTTGTGTTATTGCATTGATTTTATTTTATTTTATTTTATTTTATTTTATTTTATTTTTTACTTTTTTTACCTTTCTTCTTATTAAATTGCATTTCTGACTTGGAACCTCTCACTCGTTTTGTTTTCAAACCACGACACTTTCCCATACAGGTCCAGCCTTTCCCATACAGATTCACCCCTTCCCATACAGGTCCAGCCCTTCCCGGGATGGAGCTGCCATGGAAATGGGCCTGGGGCTCCTCAGAGTGTGAAAATGACTCTTTCTGCTGTTTTACAGGTTTCCCACTGCTGAAATCCCATCTTGGCTCAGGGAACACGGGGAAAATCAGAGTTTCCACACTCTCCCTTTGAACAGCCCCGAGTTCAGCTCGTGGGGACTCAGCGAGGGGAATGTCCCAGGATTTGGCTCATCCCATGTAAATCAGGTTTTCCCTCACGCCCGGAGCCACCAGCAGAAACGCTCCCTCTTGGATTTATCTTCTTCATTGGACAGAAATCATTTGTGAGGGGACAAGGGCCCTGTCAGGGAACAGAGTGGCATTGACAGGGCGCGGACAATGCCGGAATTCTGGCCCAGGGATACAATCAATGCTGCTCTGTTGGTGAGTCACTGCTTTTAAGGCCCCAAACCGATTGAGAGCTCTTGCCTGGTGCCACTGTCCACCACGGGGACAGTTGGGTCACCGCCTGGCCCGTGAGCCCCGGCAGCCTCTGACGGCTCCTCGGGCACGGGCTGGGGACACACTGTGACACCATTGTCACGGCAGGGCAGATGGGACAGGGATGGGACAGGGATGGACACAGGGATGGACACGGGGATGGACACAGGGATGGACACAGGGATGGACACAGGGATGGGACAGGGATGGGACAGGGATGGACACAGGGATGGACACAGGGATGGGACAGGGATGGGACAGGGATGGACACAGGGATGGACACAGGGATGGGACAGGGATGGACACAGGGATGGACACAGGGATGGACACAGGGATGGACACAGGAGTGGACACAGGGATGGACACAGGGATGGGACAGGAATGGGACACAGGGATGGACACAGGGATGGACACAGGGATGGACACAGGGATGTGACAGGGATGGACACAGGGATGGGACACAGGGATGGGACACAGGGATGGGACACAGGGATGGGACACAGGGATGTGACAGGGATGGACAGGGATGGACACAGGGATTAGACAGGGATGGACACTCGGACACAGGGATGGACACAGGGATGGACACAGGGATGGGACACAGGGATGGACACAGGGATGGGACAGGGATGGGACAGGGATGGACACAGGGATGGACACAGGGATGGGACAGGGATGGACACAGGGATGGGACAGGGATGGACACAGGGATGGGACAGGGATGGGACAGGGATGGACACAGGGATGGACACAGGGATGGGACAGGGATGGACACAGGGATGGGACAGGGATGGACACAAGGATGGACAAGGGGATGAGAACAAGGATGGACACAGAGATGGACAGAGGGGATGGACAGAGGCACACGGGGATGGACAGAGGGGTGGACACAGGGATGGGCACAGGGATGGGGACAGGGATGAGACAGAGATGGGACAGGGAGAGGGATGGGGACAGGAACAGGGATGGGACAGGGATGGTGACACAGACAGGGATGGGTACAGGGATGAGATGGGAACAGGGATGAGACAGGGATGGGGATGGGACAAGGATGGGATAGGGACAGGGACAGGGATGGGGACAGGGAGAGGGATGGGGACAGGAACAGTGATGGGACAGGGGTGGGACGGGGATGGGACAGGAATGGGATGGGGATGGGATAGGGATGAGGACAGGGATGGGGATGGGACAGTGATGGGGCAGGGATGGGGACAGGGATGGGAAAGAGATGGCCACAGGGAGAGGGACAGGCATGGGACAGGGATGAGATGGGACAGGGACGGGGCAGGGATGGGATATGACAGAGATGGGATGGGACAGGGATGGGACAGGGATGGGGACACAGGGACAGGGATGGGACAGGGATGAGATGGGACAAGACAGGGACAGGGATGGGGATGGGACAGGGATGGGGATTGGACTGCGATGGGGACAGAGATGTGACAAGGAAAGGGATGGGACAGGGACAGGGATGGGGACAGGGACAGGGACAGGGATGGGACAGGAATGGGGACAGGGACGAGGACAGGGACTCTTGCCCTGCTGGGCAGCTGGGGCTGTGACCCCACACTGGGGATCCCTGGGGCACTGCAGGGGCGCAGCCCCGAGCTGGCCCTGCTGTGTCACCCGGGCTGTCTCCCCATCCTGCTGTCCCCTCTCCTGCTGTCCCCACTCCCGCTGTCCCCTCTCTGGGCTGTCCCCACTCCCGGAGAGACACCTGGGCCGGGGAGGGGACACCAGGGGACAGCAGGGGACAGGAGGGGAACAGGAGAGGACAGGACAAGACAGGACAAGAGGGGACACGAGGGACAGGACAGGAGGGGATAAAAGGGGACAGGAGGGGACAGGAGGGGACAGGTCCCTGGCCCCGTGTCCCAGCCCTTTGGGTTCCCCTTCATTCCACACAAGCCCCGGATCCTTTTGCTCGGTGTTTTCTGGAGGGTTTGGGGACCCCACCGGGTTCCCCTCTCAGGTGACACTCAGGGAGATCCCCCTGGAGCACCGTGAAATTTCTCCTTTTTTTGTGATTTTATCACTTCATTGTGCACCTTTTACACTGGTGACACTCAGGAAGATCCGACACCAGCACAGATCCCCCGCTCGAGCGCCGTGAAATTTCTGAAATTTCTCTTTTTTAGTGATTTTATCACTTCATTGTGCACTTTATACACCGGTGACACTCAGGCAGATCCGACACCAGCACAGAGAGCACAGATCCCCACTCGAGTGCCGTGAATTTTCTCTTTTTTTGTGATTTTTATCACTTCATTGTGTGCTTTTTAAACCGGTGACACTCAAGAAGATCCGACACCAGCACACAGAGCACAGATCTCCACTCGAGTGCTGGGAAAATTCTCCTTTTATTGATTTTATCACTTCATTGCGCACTTTTTATAATGGTGACACTCCAGGAGATCCAACACCAGCACACAGAGCACAAGTCCCCACTCGAGTGCTGCGAAATTTCTCTTTTTTTGTGATTTTTATCACTTCATCGTGCAGTTTTTTAACTGGTGGCACTCAGGAAGATCCCACACCTGCACAGATTTCCCCTCAAGTGCGGTGAATTTTCTCTTTTTATTGACTTTATCACTTCATTGGCACTTTTTGAACTAGTTACACTCAGGGAGATCCCACACCAGCACAGAGAGCACAGATCTCCACTCGACTGTGGTGAATTTTTTCCTTTTATTGATTTTATCATTTTATTGTGCACCTTTTACACTGCTGACACTCAGGAAAATCCGACACCAGCACAGATCCCCACTCGAGTGCGGTGAAATTTCACCTTTTATTGATTTTTAATCACTTCACTGTGCACTTCTTACACTGGTGACACTCAGACAGATCCGACACCGGCACAGATCCCCCAGATCCCCACTCCAGTGCTGTGAAAATTCTCCTTTTATTGACTTTATCACTTCATTGTGCACTTTTTTATCCGACTGGAGGCCCAAGGGATGTCCCTGAGCGCTGGTTCTGCCCCCAGCACCAGGAGATGCTCCATCATTCCTCATTCTCCTGAGGATTCCGAAGGGATCCCTGGCCTTGCAGAGCCCCTGGGTGACTTTACCCACTCGGGCAGGGCATTTCCAGCTTTCTCAACCCCTGGAGCCGCATCCTTGAGCAGAGAACGGGGTTAAATCGGATTTTTGTGCGCAAAAACCAGCGCGGAATAAAAACAAGCAGCTGGAGAAGGAGAAGGAGCCAGGAGGGAAACAAACCTGCACCCCATCCCAGAGAGAGGAAAATCATCTTCCTTAAGAAAGTCCACGAGAGCAGCTCAGAGCTCCCGGCGAGGGGGGAAAGCTGGGATATTATCCCCGTGCTAAGGGGATTATCAATGGATTTCACTCCCCGATCCTTTTTACAGCACCCAGCTCATTAGAATGGGTAATAAAGATGACATCACGGAGGGTCTAATTGATCAAAAAGAGTTTCCCTTTAGCTGTGTCCAGATTCGCTCCCGCATTCAATTCCTTTTTTTTTTATTTCCTTTTTCTTTTTTTTTTCTTTTTTTTTTTTCCTTTTTTTTTTTTCTTTTCTTTTTTTTTCTTCTTTTTTTTCCCCCCAGAAATTCAGCCGCGCCTTTGAACGGAACAGTTGAAAAAAAAAAAGTTTTTAGTATCAAATCAAACTCTTGCCGTTATTATGCAAAGCTTCTCCCTCCCTGGTACACTCCGCTTTGGTAAATGACCTCTATTAGCATCCAGATTGACTGGGGGATTACCAGAAGGTTTTTTTGCCCAAAATAATCATCAGAAAGTGTCTTTCCAAGGGGGCTGCACTCCTTCTGCTCCCGCTCCAGCCCCAGATGGTCCCAGGCTCTTGTGGCTCTGAATAGGGACAGGGAATTCAGGGATTCCCAGCAGGGAAATGGGTTTTTGTGAGGGGACAGAGGGTGTGGTCATTTTTGTGGATGGCGGGGACAAGGAGCTCTGCAGAGCTGAGATGTTCTAGAAACACGGGGGTTTATTATTCCAAGGGTGGTGGGTAAAGAGGGCTTTGCCTTCAGCCACCAGCCTGGGCTGGAGCAAAGCCCTAAAGAGAGAATGGGGAGAGAGAGAGAGAAGAGAGCTCAGGGGGAAAAACGGGGCAGGAGCAGGGGAAAAACGTGGGGAGAAAACAGGAGCAAGTGAGGTGAGAGAGAGGAGAGGGGATGGGCCAAGAGAGGTGAGGGAAGAGGGTGAGAGGGCCAGAGGAGAGAGGTGAGGGCAAAAGGGAGGAGAGCCAGGACAAGAGAGCGATCCTCTTGTTCCAATCCATTCCATCTCTTTTTGTGTTGAATATTCTAATTTACAGTGACCAACCGGTGTGAGATACAAAACCTACAGACTTTGCCTGCAGCCTGTGAGAACTACTACATCACCATGTCATTTTATATTCTAAACTCTAAAGAGACTTTTCTTATCTGTTTTTTCCCTGATGCCTTTGGCAGGGTGGAGAGGGGCAACATTCCTGAGTCTTTTATTTTCCTGTCCTTCCACCCATCTCCAGCTCATCCCCGTCTTCCTGCCTGCCATGATCACATCTCAGAGCTGAAATTCATTTCTATTTCACTCACAGGTTTTACATCTCCAGTATTTCTTACCAGACAATCATATCCACAAGCCCTTCCTGTCCCATCTTTCCCAACAAGTGGGAATTTCACACCAGATGCCCCTGGAGCCGGGATTTCCCTCCCGACCCGGAGTGGAGCAGGAATAGGGCACAAACTGGGGGTGTTTTCTCTGTGTCTGTGTTTAACTGCGCAATTTCTGGAGGGATCAGAGCAAAGAAGAGGCTGAGGGAGCTGGGGAAGGGTCTGGAGCCCCAGGAGGGGCTGAGGGAGCTGGGGAAGGGTCTGGAGCCCCAGGAGGGGCTGAGGGAGCTGGGGAAGGGTCTGGAGCCCCAGGAGGGGCTGAGGGAGCTGGGGAAGGGTCTGGAGCCCCAGGAGGGGCTGAGGGAGCTGGGAAGGGGCTGAGCCTGGAGAAAAGGAGGCTCAGGGGGGACCTTGTGGCTCTGCACAAGTCCCTGCCAGGAGGGGACAGCCGGGGGGGTCGGGCTCTGCTCCCAGGGAACAGGGACAGGAGGAGAGGGAACGGCCTCAGGCTGGGCCAGGGGAGGCTCAGCTTGGCCAGCAGCAGGAATTTCCCCATGGAAAGGGGGCTCAGGCCTTGGCAGGGGCTGCCCAGGGAGCTTTGGAGTGCCCATCCCTGGAGGTGTCACCTGGAGGTGGCACTCAGAGCTCTGCCCTGGGGACAAGGTGGGCACAGCTGGGATGTTCTGGGAGGGCTTTTCCAGCCTCAGGGATTTTGGGAATTGTGTGGAATTTTGCCACTTTCACTCCAGTGAGGGATTTCACCCCCTGAGCATCTCCACAGGATGGAGCTGACACTTCCCACAGCCCCCCAAGCACAGAATCCCCAAATCCCTGAGGCTGGAAAATCCCTCCCAGCCCAGGCAATCCCAGCTGTGACTGATCCCCACCTTGTCCCCAGCCCAGAGCTCTGAGTGTCACCTCCAGGTGTCACCTCCAAGTGTCACCTCCAGCATTTATTGAGCAGCTCCAGGTGATTTCCCCACCTGCCCGGGGTGGCTGCAGGAGGCAGAGGAGATGGAACAGCCCAGACACGCTTTGCTGACCACAGACAGCAATTAACTGATTAATTAACGCCCCTGGAAGGTGCCCAGCTGTGGGCAGTGATGCAGAAATTGTCAGTCCCAGCCCGGGGAAACCTTTGCTGTGTTTGGGGTGACCTGCAGAGCCCGGAGCTGACCCTGTCACCTCATCCCAGCCCTGCTCCTGCTGCTGCCACCGCCCCAAAACTGTCCCTTGGATGTGCCAGGAGCTCCAGGGCAGCCCAGGGTCAAACCCTGCTGGTTCCCTCAGCCCTGCCAAAACACAGGGGCCAATTATCCAATTACTCACTGTGGAGATGGGAAATCCCATTGATCCCCACCTTTTCCCCTTTTCCCTGTGATGTTGTGCCACGGGATGGGTGTGATAAAATATCCCTGCACGTAAAATAATTAAAATATCCTGCAGGTGGGAGGTTTGTTCTGCTTTTCCCCCATTCCCTTCCTCAGAGGAGTCGAGCACAGCTCACAGCATTCCCCAATTCAGGAATCCTGGAATGTGAGAACCACGGAATGACCCCAGGGATCAGCCCAGCCCTACACAGGCACCCCAACAGTCCCAGCACTTCTTTACCCTTTGAAAGGCATCTCAAGGTGTTTTGTGTTTTTTTGTTTGGTTTGGGGTTTTTTTGTTTGTTTGTTGTTTTGGTTTGGTTTGGGTTTGTTTGGTTTTTTTTTTTTGGGGGGGGGGGAGTGTTGTTTGTTTGTGGGGGTTTTTTTGTTTTGTTTTGTTTTGTTTTTTGGGGTTTTTTGGGGTTTTTTTTGTCAGAGTTGGGATTAAATGCTCGAGATGGTATTTCTTGTTCAGACTCAGATGTTTATTAATTCTTATCTATAGTAAAGTCTCACAAACTGTGAGTTCTGGCTAACAAAGTAGAAAATGGCTCTGTTCCTCTCTCTCTCCAAAGCTTTTTAAGCACAAACTGCCCAATTAAGAAATGACACCTGAATTATTGTGACTTTTACCCCAATAACCAACCCCCCCTGGCCCGCAATGGGGACTTTTCTATCCAATCACAAAACACCCCCCAGACCATGAAGGAGGAGAAGGTGAAAAAGAAGGACTCAGGCCCTGCCCTAAATCCTCCATCCTGCTTTAGATCTCTATTCCTGTATTCTAAACCCTTCAGCTCTGAGTTTTGCCCCCTGTGATATCACACACTTCTATCCCAACTCCACAGGCACAATCCCAGGGCTGTCACTCAATTTTGGGAGCCTTTTCCAGGGCCTCAGGTCAGTGCAGGGTTTGCAGGGGGTCAGAGCCTGGCAGCACAGAGAGTCTGGGATTCTCACTGATCAGAGTTCCAGCACTCAGGATTCTCTTTTATTTCCCTTTCCCCTGGAAGCCCCTCCAGCCTGGCTCTGCAAACACATCCAGCCCAACATTCTCCTCTCTGTTCTCCCCCCCTGCAGCATCTTCTGCCCAGATGGGACAGACAATCCCTTTCCTGAGCTCTCAACACCCTTCCCTTGACATCCCAAATTACAACTAAATGGGGGGAAGCAGGAAGAACGAGCCTGAAATCAATTTCGGATCCTTCCAAAGGAAGAGATTTATGGCAAAAAATAAACCAGCCAAACCTTTGAGGGTGGATCCACGAATTCTCGCTGCAGTCCTGGATGTGTTTAGTACCTGTCGATGGAGGCTGGGGCAGGGTTGGATCTCAGTCCCTGTTTGGGACAGAGGAGAATTTCACCTCCAGGCCCAGCACGAGGTTTGTGCTCCCCAGAGGGGCTGGGGGGTCCATCCAGCCCCTCACCCACAGAGAATTTGGGTATTTAAATACCAGAGCCCTGGTGCTGTGAGGTTTTTATTTTCTTTTCTTCTGTTAGAGCTGGGATTAAAGCACGGGAGACACAGTTTTGTGTTCAGACTCAGGTGTTTATCAATTGTCTTTATTACAGTCTCACAAATTGTGAGTTCCAGCTATCAGAGTAGAAAATGGCTCTGGCTCTGGCTCTGTAGCAGGTCTTTTAAGAATGAATTGTCCAGCAACAAGATGGACCAGAATTATTGTGACTTTTACCCCAATAACCAACCCCCCCTGGCCCGCAATGGGGACTTTTCTGTCCAATCACAAAACACCCCCCAGACCATGAAGGAGGAGAAGGTGAAAAAGAAGAGCTCTCCAGGAACACCCAAATTCCCACTGGGAACACCCAAATTTCGGTCGGGAACACCCAAACTCCCGACGGGGACACTCAAATTTCCACTGGGAACACCCGAATTCCCACCAAGAACACCCAAACTCACACCAAAACCTCCCAAACTCCCAAATCCCCACCAGGAACACCCGAATTTCCACCAGGAAAACCCAAATTCCCAAAATCCCACTGGGAACACCCAAATTCCAGCTGGGAACACCGAAATTTCTCACTGGGAACACCCAAATTCCCAAATTCCCTTGGGGAACACCCAAATTCCCACCAGGAACACTCAAATTCCCGCCGGGAACACCCAAATTCCCAAATTCCCACCAGGAACACCCAAATTCTGGCCGGGAACACCCAAATTCCCAAATTCCATCAGGAACACCCAAATTCCCACTGGGAACACCCGAATTCCAAAATCCCGGCCGGAAACACCCAAATTCTGGTCAGGAACATCCAGATTTCCACAGGGAACACCCAAATTCCCATTGAGAACACCCAAATTCCCGAATTCCGGCCGCGAACACCCAAATTCCCTTGGGGAACACCCAAATCCCACCAGGAACACCCAAATTCCATCGGGAACACCCAAATTCCCTTGGGGAACACCCAAATCCCACCAGGAACACCCAAATTCCATCGGGAACACCCAAATTCCCGCCGGGAACACCCAAACTCCCACCAGGAACACCCAAATTCCCAAATTCCCACAGGGAACACCCAAATTCCCAAACTCCCACCGGGAACACCCAAATTCCCACCAGGAACACCCAAATTCCATCCAAAAACACCCAAACACCCTCCGGGAACACCGAAATTTCCAAATTCCCATCGAGAACACCCAAATTCCCAAATTTCACCTGGGAACACCCAAATTCCCACCAGGAACACCCAAATCCCGTCGGGAACACCCGTCGGGGCCTCCGTGGGGCGGGAATTCCGTGTCACAATTAATGATCCCCCAATGGCCCCACCAGGGGCAGAACCGGCCCCGGCCCAGGGGAAATCCCGAATTCTGCCCCGATTGACCCCGAATGGCCGAGATTGCACCGGGGACACCGCGGGGGTTCTATTTCCACCTGCGGCTCTCCACGAGCTCCACTCCGCCTGGGCAAAGATTAGTTGTCAGTAAAATGCTTGGTGGGGTTTTTTCCCCTTTCCTTTTTTTTTCCTTTTATTTTTTTCCTTTTTTTTTATTTATTTTTTTTTTTTTTTCCTTGGGGTTTTTTTTCTGCTTTTTTTTTCTTTTTTTTTTTTTTTTTCTTAAAGTCTGGATGTCGCCTCCACTTTCGGAAATGTTTTTTGGGGGTTTTTTTCAGGGTTTTTTTCTTTTTTTTTTTTTTTTTTTTTTTCTAAATCTGAATGTTTCCTCCACTTTCAGAAAAGTTTTGTTCTTTTTTTTCTTCTTTTTTTTCTTCTTTTTTAAATTTTTTTTTTCCTTTAAATCTGGATGTTGCCTCCACTTTCAGAAAATGGTTTTTTCTTTCTTGGTTTTGTTTGTTTGTTTGTTTGTTTTTGTTGTTGTTTGTTTGTTTGGTTTTTTATTGTTTTTGTTTTTGTTTTGTTTTGTTTTGTTTTGTTTTCCCTAAATCTGGATGTTGCCTCCACTTTCAGAAAAGGTTTTGGGTTTTTTTTTTCTTCTTCTCTTTTTTATTTTTTTCTTCTTTTTTTTCTTTAAATCTGGATGTCGCCTCCACTTTCAGAAAAGGATTGTCATTTTTCTTCTTCTTCTCTTTTTTCTTTTTTCTTTTTTTTTTTTTTTTTTTTTTTTTTTTTATGTGGATGTTGACTTTCAGAAAAGGGTTGGTGGTTTTTTTTCATTTTTTTCTTCATCTTTTTTTTTTTAAATCTGGATGCACCTTCACTTTCAGAAAAGGGTTGTTATTTTTTTTCTTCTTCTTTTTCTTTTTTTTTTTCTTTTTCTCTTGTTTTTTTTTTTTTTTTTTTTTTTTTCACCTCCTTTTTCAGAAAAAAAGGTTGTTATTTTTTTTCTTCTTTTTTTCTTCTTCTTTTTTTTTAATCTGGATGTTGTCTTCACTTTCAGAAAAGGGTTGTTATTTTGTTTTTTTTCTCTTTTTTTTTTTCTAAATCTGGCTGTCGCCTCCACTCTCAGCGCAGGGTTTGTGTTTTTCGCAGGAGATCAGCAGGATCAGGGAGGTTCACAGATGTTCCCCCACTGTTGGGATTCACAGCACCAAACCCTGCGACACCCGGGAGGGGAGAGGGGAGAGAAACTGCCCGGGGAGAGCCGGGAGAGACCAGGGCCGAACCGGGATGAACCGGGATAAACTGGGATAAACCGGGATAAACCGGGATAAACCGGGCTGAACTGGGATAAACCGGGCTGAACCGGGATAAACTGGGATAAACCAGGCTGAACCGGGATAAACTGGGATAAACCGGACTGAACCGGGCTGAGCCGGGATAAACCAGGATAAACTGGGATAAACCGGGCTGAACTGGGATAAACCGGGCTGAACCGGGCCAAACTGGGCTAAACTGGGCTAAACTGGGATAAAGTGGGCCAAACCGGGCTGAACCGGGCTGAACCGGGATAAACTGGGATAAACCGGGATAAACCAGGATAAACAGGGATAAACCGGGATAAACTCGGCTGAGCCAGGCTAAACCAGGCAGAACCGGGATAAACTGGGATAAACTGGGCTGAACCAGGATAAACCAGGATAAACCGGGATAAACTGGGCTAAACTGGGCTAAACTGAGCTAAACCGGGTCCAACTGGGCCCAACCAGGCTGAACTGGGCTAAAGTGGGCTGAAATGGGCTAAACCGGGCCAAACTGGGCTGAACCAGCCTGAACCAGGCTGAACAGAGCCAAAATGAGTAAAACTGGGTCAAACTCAGCCAAACTGAGCCGAACTGGGCTAAACAGAGGCAAACTGTGTAAAAGTGAGCCAAACAAGCCAAACTGGGCTCAGTAGAGTTCAAACTGAGCCAAAATGAGTCAAACTGAGCCAAATTAGGCTAAACAGAGCCAAACTGAGCCAAACCAAGCCAAACCGAGTCAAGCTGAGACAAACTGAGCCAAACCGAGCCAAACTGGGATAAACTGAGCCAAACTGAGCCAAACCAAGCACAACCAAGTCAAACTGAGTCAAACCAAGCCAAACAGAGCCAAGCTGGCCCAGCTTCCCCCGAGGCCACAAATCCCATCCCAGGACAGTCCCACACCTGGCACAGCCTCGGGCAGGGCCGGATCCCCCAGGGACGTGACGGGAGCAGGAACAGCTGGAAATTTTCCTTTTCCTGCTGCACACCAAGGACAACTGGGACAAGTGTTCAGGCCCAAAAGCACAACCAAGGCTGGGCTGAGGAGAGAAAACAAGAAGGATGGGACTGCACCACCTGGGGCTGGGATTGGACAATTCAACCCCAAGGGGCAAATGGACCAAAACTTAGAAAAGTGTGAGACCTCCTGACCAGGTGTCCATTTTGTGTCCATTTTGTGTCTATTTTGGGTCCATTGTGTGTCCATTTTGTGCCCATTTTGGGACCATTTTGGGTCCATTTTGTGCCCATTTTGTGTCCACTTTGGGTGTAGCCCTGGCCAGGCTCTTGTCCTGACCAAGGTGGATCTTTAAAGGCCTTTTAATAAATTTCTCCTTTATTCTCCAGCTCTGTCCAATCTGTTCCAGCTCAGCCTTCCCAAGGCACCACCACTGGATGGGTCTCTCCCAACCCAACTCAACCCAACCCAGCCCAGTCTGGGATTCTCTGGTTATTCCAATTCCTTCCCAAACTCTCCTCTCAGCCTGAGCCTCTCCTGTGACTCTTTCCCAA
Organism: Zosterops lateralis; assembly: GCF_965231275.1. Taxonomy (NCBI): domain Eukaryota; kingdom Metazoa; phylum Chordata; class Aves; order Passeriformes; family Zosteropidae; genus Zosterops; species Zosterops lateralis. Next base: position 738,653 of record NC_139763.1, read on the forward strand.
TCCCTCCTGGTTTCCCTTCTCCAGCCCCCAGCTTTGTGTGTCTTGGGTTCAATGCAGGATGTAAACAGCAGTTTGTGTTCTATCACCGGCTGTTAAAACCAGTTTTAAAAGTGTTTCTTTATCCCTTCCATCCCATCCTCCCCCCAGGGGATCTCTGCTGTCCATGGCCCATCCAGGCTCACTGCAGGGCTGAGACAATTCCATCAGCCCATGGGGAGATGCTCCACCCAGGGGGAGGAGCCCAGCATTCCCACCTGGATCAAACCTGGCATTCAGAACACCAGCACAGCCTGTTTGCACTGGATTCCCAGAGGGAGAGCAGACCCATCTCAGCACCACTGGACCTTCTACAGGATCATCTCTGCTCCAGCAGAACCACATCTGGCACTGCAGGAGGGTTTATTTGGACCAACAGAGTGTCTGGTCATGTCCTGACTCAGACTTGTGTTTCTTTCTTTTTTCTTTTTTTCTTTTTCTTTATTTTTTCTTTATTTTATTTTATTTTATTTTATTTTATTTTATTTCCTTTTTATTTTATTTTATTTCCTTTTATTTTATTTTATTTTATTTTATTTTATTTCCTTTTGTTTTATTTCCTTTCCTTTTATTTTATTTTATTTTATTTTATTTTATTTCCTTTTTTTTTATTTTATTTTATTTTATTATTTTATTTTATTTTATTTTATTTTATTTTATTTCCTTTTATTTTATTTTATTTCCTTTTATTTTATTTTATTTTATTTCCTTTTATTTCCTTTTATTTTATTTTATTTCCTTTTATTTCCTCTTATTTCCTTTTATTTCATTTCATTTCATTTTATTTTATTTTATTTTATTTTATTGCTTTTTTGTACTACTCCATTTTTACTATTCCCAGTAAAGAGCTGTTATTCCTATTCCCAAATCTTTGCCTCAAAGCCCCTTAATTTCCAAACGATAACAATTCAAAGGGAGGGGGTTTCCATTCTCCATCCCAAGGGAAGCTCCAGCTTTTCCCTGTCTTTCCAAACCCCTCCCTGGCACAGAGGAGCCCCAGAGGAGCCCCAGAGGGCAGAGCTGTGCCTGAGCTCTGGCAGGGGATCCCCTCCAGCCCCTGCTCTGGGGGGACTCTGGAGGAATTTCAGCTCCAGGATCTCCCTCAGAGCCGGTGCCAGGAGGAGGCTCCGTGTGGGGTTTAAGAGAGGCCTTGTCATTCCAGGCATTTCTATTTTCATTTTCTCCCAGATGTGTTTTAAACCTCAGCCTAGGGAGGCCAGGCTCAGATGGGAGCGGCTCAGGGATGCTCCAGGCCAGGAGAGCAGCTCCACCCCACCCTCGGAGCACAAAGAACCCCAAATAACCCAAATAACAAAGAACCCCAAATCCAACATGTTCTAGAGACATCAAACCTCTGCCAGAGCAGAGAGAGGAGAAAGGGAGGAACCTCCCCTGTTTTTTTTTTGTTTTTTGTTTTTTTTTGGTTTTTTTTTGTTTTTTTTTGGTTTTTTTTTTTTTTTTTGTTTTTTTTGGTTTTTTTTTTTTTTTTTTTTTTTACAGCAAACTCATCAAACCCCCTGCCAAGAGAAGAAATCCTTCTGGAGCTCAGGGAGATCTTTAGGGAATCCAGGGGGGCTCAAAACTCCAGCCCAGAACCCACAAATCCAGGGGCTGGTGGTGACACAAACCCAGGGCTGGTGGTGACACAAACAGGTCCTCAGCACCACCTGGTTTGAGAGGAACAACCTGGAAAAAAATCCCCAAAAGCCTCACAGGGAACTCACAGGGAAAGAGGAGCCCAGGGAGCCCAGCCCAGCCTGGGGAGGGGAGTCCGGCCGAGCCCAGCCCAGATTGAAGAGCCCAACCCAACCCAGCCCAGCCCAGCCCAGCCCAGCCCAACCCAACCCAGCCCAGATTGAAGAGCCCAACCCAACCCAGCCCAGCCCAGCCCAGCCCAGCCCAGCCCAGCCCAGCCCAACCCAACCCAACCCAGCCCAACCCAGCCCAGTCCAGCCCAGCCCAGCCCAACCCAACCCAGCCCAGCCCAGCCCAGCCCAACCCAACCCAACCCAACCCAGCCCAGCCCAACCCAACCCAACCCAACCCAACCCAACCCAGCCCAACCCAGCCCAGCCCAGCCCAGCCCAACCCAGCCCAGCCCAGCCCAGCCCAGCCCAGCCCAGCCCAGCCCAGCCCAGCCCAACCCAACCCAACCCAACCCAACCCAGCCCAGCCCAGCCCAACCCAACCCAACCCAACCCAACCCAGCCCAGCCCAACCCAACCCAACCCAACCCAACCCAACCCAACCCAGCCCAACCCAGCCCAACCCAGCCCAACCCAGCCCAACCCAGCCCAGCCCAGCCCAACCCAGCCCAGCCCAGCCCAGCCCAGCCCAGCCCAGCCCAGCCCAACCCAGCCCAACCCAACCCAACCCAGCCCAGCCCAGCCCAACCCAGCCCAACCCAGCCCAACCCAGCCCAGCCCAGCCCAGCCCAACCCAGCCCAACCCAACCCAACCCAGCCCAGCCCAGCCCAACCCAACCCAACCCAACCCAACCCAGCCCAGCCCAGCCCAGCCCAGCCCAACCCAGCCCAATCCAACCCAACCCAGCCCAGCCCAACCCAACCCAGCCCAGCCCAGCCCAGCCCAGCCCCAGCCCAGCCCAACCCAGCCCAGCCCAGCCCAATCCAACCCAGCCCAGCCCAGCCCAACCCAACCCAGCCCAGCCCAGCCCAGCCCAGCCAGCCCAGCCCAACCCAACCCGTTCCATCCATCCCACTCCACATTTCCACAGCACTGCCGGGGATGCCCCGCAGAGCTCCGGCCCCAAAAAGCACAGCCCCATCCTGCTCTTCCTCCTCCTCCTCCTCCTCCTCCCTCCGGGGCACCAGTGCTGGGGGAAGGTCCTGGATCGCTGCAGGACCCCCCGTCCTGCCCTGGGGCTGGAGGGACAATTTTGGACCCCCAGGGCCAAGGGGTGCAGTGGGCAGTGCCCTGCAAAGACCCAGGAGAGCCAGAGTGGTTCCCTTATGGAATCCCAGACTGGTTTGGGTTGGGAAGGACCTCAAATCCCACCCAGTGCCAGCCCTGCCATGGCAGGGACACCTCCCACTGTCCCCAATGTCCAGCCTGGCCTTGGGCGCTGCCAGGGATCCAGGGGCAGCCACATCCCCGTGACCCATCCATGACCAGCCTCCCCCTGTCCCAAAATCACAGAATCACAGAATGTGTAGGTTGGGAGAGACCTTCAAGATCATCGAGTCCAACCCAGCCCTGACACCTCAACCAGGTCATGGCACCAAGTGCCACATCCAGTCTTTAAACACATCCAGGGATGGTGACTCCACCACCTCCCCGGGCAGACCATTCCAGTATTTAATCACTCTTTCTGTGAAAAACTTCTTCCTGATATCCAACCTGTATTTCCCTGACGAAGCTCAAGGCTGTGTCCTCTGGTTCTGTCAGTGCTGCTGGAGAGAGACCAACCCCACTGAGCACAGGCACCTTTCAGGGGGTTGTAGAGAGTGATCAGGTCACTCCTGAGTCTCCTTTTCTCCAGGATAAACACCCCCAGCTCCCTCAGTCATTCTTCATCTGGCTTGTTTTCCAATCCCTTCACCAGCTTTGTTGCCTCCTCTGGACACGTTCAAGAGTCTCAATGTCCTTCCTGAACTGAGGGGCCAGAGCTGGACACAGCACTCAGTGTCCATCCTGAACTGGACACAGCACTCAGTGTCCATCCTGAACTGGACACAGCACTCAATGTCCACCCTGAACTGGACACAGCACTCAATGTCCATCCCGAACTGGACACAGCACTCAATGTCCATCCTGAACTGGACACAGCACTCAGTGTTCATCCCAAACTGGACACAGCACTCAATGTCCATCCTGAACTGGACACAGCACTCAGTGTCCATCCTAAACTGGACACAGCACTCAGTGTCCATCCTGAACTGGACACAGCACTCAGTGTCCATCCCTAAACTGGACACAGCACTCAGTGTCCATCCTGAACTGGACACAGCACTCAGTGTCCACCCAGAGCTGGACACAGCACTCAATGTCCACCCTGAACCAGAACTGGACACAGCACTCAATGTCCATCCTGAACTGAGGGGCCAGAGCTGGACACAGCACTCAAGGTGTGGCCTGACCAGTGCCCACTCCAGGGGCAGAGTGACCTCCCTGCTCCTTCTGGCCACCCCATTCCTGACCCAGGCCAGGTCCATTGCCATCATCCCCAGGACAGACACAACCCACGGCTCCAAACCAGCCCAGCAAAGTTGGGAAGAGTGAAGGAAGGACCATCTGGTTCCAGCGCTCCCCAAAAAATCTAATTGCTGTCTTCAGGTGGCCGCACACCCTTCTCCTCCTAATGAGAGAGAGATTGAAAGGCCCGAACTGTTTGTGTGACATTTCAATAAATAATGCGGAGATTTGACAACATTTTCCATATTCCTCCTTTAATGTCTGAATGTCTCTGACTTAATCCCAGTTCCTTGGCATTTATTACTGTTTGTTACACTAACAAGTGAGATTATGAGAATCCTAATGAAGGCTTTCCAGCGGAAAAAAAACCCTCTGTGATTAAAATGCCATAATAACAGTTGCGTGCATTTATGTGCCTGATTACCATAATCTATTTAGCACAAGTAAACACACAAACAGAAGGAGAAAAAGCGAGCCCACCACTCACTCCAGCGAAAGGAAGAATTAGAAATGAGGGGGGGGGGGGGGGGGGGGAGAGAAACAATGTAAATATGTAAATGTCTTTGTGTATTCTTTTTTATCTTTTTTTTTTTTTAATTTTTTTTTTTCTCATGAGTGTTAATGAGCCATCCACGGTTGATCCCATGTGTGCCCGGCCGGGGTGC